>NC_041395.2:328544124-328684124 GCF_900747795.2 Erpetoichthys calabaricus
ACAAGTGGAAATATTTCTGTGGACAATATGGACAGATATGTTTTCTTTCCAAAGCTGTTCTTCAGACAGAGGTTGCCATTTTAAGTTTTATGTGAGGTGGTTACTGTATGGAAGGTATTTTCTGCAAAAAAGGATATTCAAATTAAAATTATAAAATGAAAATGCAATCTTTGTTTTCCATTTGTTTTTCCAGTCTGTGTACTCAGATGCTGTACAAAATAAAATAAAACAAAGTAACACCATCACTTTAATTTTCCACGCACATTAGAGTCATTTGTGAAAAATTTAAAAATAAAATTAGATCATCCTTTTGTCATTTCATTTTCCATAATCGTCTTTGGTGTGTCAGTGTCATAATGAAAATGAAAATGCAATCCCCACTTCAGATTTGTATTTTCTTCATGACATGCATAATAACTGCTAAATGAAAATGAAAATTTAATATTACCTAATATTTTCTTTTCCTTTAGGTTTGCAGTACAAATGTGACAAAATTTAAACAACACTCAAAATGCATAAATCAGTCTAAAAGTCCTCATTTGGAGTTTCGTTTTCTACCTGAACAGCAATGAAGCTTCAAAAATGTGAAGCCAAACACAAATAAGCACTGGCGCCACCGGCTGCTCATTGAATTTTCATTTTCCACTTTGCATTTTCAGTTTCAAGTTCTCAGCATGCAAATATATTTTAATTAGCACGGTTTTAAGACTTCAGCATGACTGATGCATTTTTGGAAGGTACCAACAGCTTCTAATAAGATGGGAAGTGGTGTCAAAATGATTAAATCATTAAATTCATATTTGTTAATGGAACCATCTGTTATTTTAGTGACTTAACGCATACTGTAGTTACTGCACCCACACTCCTTGTGTACAATTCAGGTGGTATGCTTGATGTTTTAATAAAAACACAGTACATACTCAAGTTGTTTATGAACTTTGCAAATGTAGTCATATTTTCCAGATGGACTGTCATGTATTTTAACGTATGTTTATTTAAATGTAGACATTAGCCTTTTAGTGTACAGCACACATCTGATAACGCTACAAATTATAAAATATGACAATGGTTAGCACTCATTTCTAGTAGCTTTGGGGTACCTGTGTTTGATTTCCATTTCTTTTTCCGGGTATCCTTGTTGTCTCAGACGCACACGCGTCCAGTTATTGACTCCGAGTGATCTCTGTGAGCGGCACTGTAATGGGCTGGCGTCCCCTCCAGGGTTGACTCCTGCTTTGTATCTGATATGTTCAGGTATGTAAGGACTAAGCTGGATGGTCCAATGTACAAGATAATTTTTTTTTTTTTTTTTTTTTGCAGTATGGATTTGTTAACCAAAAACAAATTATAGTGGAAACTGAACTTGGTTTATGAGTGTTTTGCAAGACAAGCTAAAATTTTTAATAAATTTAAACTTGATAAACGAGCGGGGTATTGCAATACGAGTAGTACATATACGCTTTGTCTGCTGAGCGTCATGTGATCACAATTGAGCTGATGGTTCTTCTCTCTCTCTTGCTGCGGGATTGTGGGCAATTGTCTCCTATTCTCCGTCTTATTCAGCGTGCCTCACTCATATAGTCAACATCCATACGCGCGTATACTGTTTACTACAGCATTGTGACTGTGTGTGTGTGTGTGTGCGCACGCGCTGTGCCGTGCGAGTCCCCGTCTTGCACCCCAAAACACGAAGCTGAGTCTCAGTACTTTAGCAACATCAGCTTTATTCAGCTTGATACAGGAACAGCGCGGTTATTTATTGTAGCGGGATCTGCCACTCTCCTATACACAGACACAGCAGTCAGGCAGGTTCATGGCCAAGTAGTACTGTGCCCTGCGCATTTATAACATTCCTTGTTCCTTGTATCACCATTGACGGCAGGCGCTTATAGCATGTCCGCGATCTTTTCGGATTCGCTTTTACGGCGAACTGCTACAGAGCTGGGAGACTGTGATTGCTTTGGGACGCTCTTCCGCATGTTGTCCTGTTGGTTGGAATCCCACAAGAGTTTAGAAACTCACTCACACCAGCCATGATTCTTTTCAAAGGTAAAGTGCAAGTTAATTTGTTTTATGTATTTTTACTTTATATTTTGTATTAATCATTTTTATATGAATAGTTTTGGGTTGTGGAATGAATCATCTGAGTTTCCATTATTTCTTATGGGGAAATTCACTTTGATATACGAGTGCTTTGGACTGCGAGCAAGTTTCTGGAACGAATTATGCTCACAAACCGAGGTTCCACTGTATTAGGAAAAATTAGTGGAGCACATTTAAAAACAATTCTGTCACAAAGCATGCACATCTGTGCATGCAGGAGGTGGCCACTGGCAGGGGGGGAAAGGGGTTGGCGAACGAAGCAAGTTTATTTAACGAAAAATGTTTCAGTTAGATAACAAATACGTTATACTGATTATACCATGTTATGGATTGTTGCCAATGACGCTCATTCATAACTCCAGGTCTTATTTAATTTTGCTTTAACATCATATATATTATATGCCTGTGTCTTTTAACAAATGGCCTGTAACATTACAAATGATGAATTTCACCTCACTTGCTGATTGCTTTAACCATTAACCATTGTCTCTCCAGAATTGGTGCTGCCTGGTACTATTCTGGTGTTTTGTTGGTCTTTAACCCTGGCAGTGAGTGGCCACCTGGCAGAATAGGGGTACAACTGCATTATGTGTAATGTTTGGGTAGAATGGTAGTGCAGAGATGGCAGCTGCTTCCATACAGTACACAGTTGCAATGTCTACATTTTAACATCCTGGGCATTGTGTGCATTGAGTGGTACAGTCATGGTGTCAAGTCAGGTTTACTGTCAGGTGTACTCGGTAGGGTTAGATGATATGTAACATTTTCTAGTTGATCGATTGTCCCCTTAAATTTCACCAATTGATAATTTTATCTTCTGGGAATGGGGAGTATGAAAGATGTCACCATTTTAGCTGAGCAAAGCCCATGTCACAATAGATGACTTTTTCTAGTGATTTTCATTCATATCCCTCATTTACGTAACCTTAAGCAGTCTGAGGCGGTCAGCAGCGCACTCCTGTGAAGCCAATCGTCCAATGTGATATTCCCAATGATTGAGACCAACTAGTCTGCGACCGGCTAGGATGTGAAATCAGGTTTGATTTTCTCGTTAGTCAGATGGGTGGGCCGTGTACGTCAGAGACCTGACAACCAATGAATGCTCATTCAGAAGTTGCAATGCATGGAATGTAGCAACAAGAAATAAAGAACATGGTGTTTTGAATAGAAGAGAATTTCGTCTGTCTGATGTCTTGTGTACCATAACAGAATGGACTAAAAAACTAAAGAGTAGGGATTGCTGCACAAGTCTCGCAGCTGTTAGCCCTTTATAAAGCACCGCTCTGTCAGGCAGCATGCAGTTGGCCGTCAGAAAAAGGGGTGAGCACGACTGTGCTGGAAGATCACGCTCAGTCAGTAAATGTGGCACAGGCTACAGTTTCTAGTCGTGTGATTTGACATGGTGCAGTGACGAGATCAGCGACTGTGATCAGCAAATCTGACGTGCCCCTCGACAAAAAGTCGCTTAATGTGACATTTACTTTTCTGTAGTTTGTACAGTTTTCGATTTAGCCACTGGGTGTCATCATTGTTGAAAGCCATGCCCTGTGACAAGGTACAAAAATACCTCATTTAATATTGGAAAGACAAGATGGGCTAATGGGTGTCTAAGAAACCAGCCTCACTTCTTTGGCAACATTTTGGCTTCAAAGCACTTGACTTAGCAGTTAGGTTGACGTTGTTGTGAAAAATTAGCAAACAACAAACTGGCATTTGTACAGACACCATCCAGTAGATTGTGCAAGTTTAGCCAGTGCTTCTAGTACAAGACTTGTCTCACTGGATGTTAGTGCATCTGGATTTAGAAGAATCATTATTAATAAGCAGGGTAGTGTGAGATGAGCACAATGGGACCACAGCCATTTCATATTATTTATGTGAATGAATTATTTGTGTTTATGCATTTTTTTCCAAAGTATTGTTTTAACGAATAAGTAATTTTCTTGCTAATGCTGCATTCCATTTATCTCAGAAGTTGGATGCTGGAGCTAGGAATGATGGCATACTAGAGTTGATCATGTTCCAGTTAAATATTTAGAAAATAAATATGGACGTGTCCAGGAAAACCTTTGTTGCGTTTCCTTAATCAGAATAAACAGCAGTTGATAACAACACAATACCTGGTATTTTGCACATCTAAACACCATAACAACATGTCCACACATAGAAGTTGGACAGGACTGTGTGTACAACTGATTTAATGAGACACAAGTGCTTATAAACAGTATAATACTGCAGCTTTCACTAAAGCTCACGGTGTACATCGCCATTTTGGATTATCATCATGGTCTGAAGTCGGACAAACTCAGGCTTGACAGACCAGCCTTGAGTTTCCGAGTTGGAAATCCGACTTAAGGAACTCCAGAACTAGGAACTCAGAAATTCTGACTTCCTCCTTCAAATGGAACACAGCATAAGCTGCAAACATCAAACTTCCAACTCCTCCAAAATGCCACACCAGTACAGTACAAATGGTAAGTTATATGTTGGAGTTAATTAAGTGGCATACCTTATGGTTGTAATAGTCCATGTGTAATTCTTTTTGGGGCAGTGATGGGGATATGTGAACCACCAACTGCACCGCCACATGGAGTCATGTCCCTTAAGGAGGCCTGGTGTACCTTTCCTGCAGAGCTGATCCTATTTTTAAACGCACAGCCTTACTGACTGATGGTTTATTTATTCCTAAAAGACTGCATAAGTTGTCACAGCCAGTATTAGTGGCAGTTTACCATAACTCTGGCTGCGACACAGTTTTTGACAGGTATATATTTTCCCGATCCCACGTCTTTTCTTCTCAGCCGCCTATGAGCCTGCAGTCTTTCACTTATATAGAAAAATGTAAGGCGATGCATGCTAAGATTAGTCAGCAGTAAAGATCATTGAATGATCTAAGCAGAATTTTATCTTGCCACTCTTAATCCATGAATTCAGACTGACTGCAGCAGAGCTGCCGCTTTGGCCAGAGCTATATTGATTGCAGCAAATGGCTTCTTCTGCTTGTCTTCAGTTATCAGTAAAAATGTATAGTGTCCAAAACATGCAGCCCACCATGTTAATCCCCACAACAGAGGAGGGTGTTGGATTGATAATTTGGATTTTGAAAGAAAAAGATGTAATCAGAATTGTACCTTTCTGCTAAATGTTTCTAATTTAAATGCAATGCATTTGCTGCATATCCAAATATAATTGGGATCCTTAGTGCCCTGTGGAAGCGTGGTGTTAATCACATGATTCAAATCACTGGCAAAGAAACATAAGTAAGCAGTTTTTGATTGTTGATGATATTGCCTATCGGCTCAAGCCTAGTCCACCATACAATTAAAGGCGGAGTGGTGGCTTTATGGCTAAGGATCTGCGCTGGTATCAGGAAGACTGCCAGTTCAAATCCCATTACTGCCACAAGGGATCCTACTTAACCTGAAAATTGCTCTAGGGAGTGTGTACAATGGCTGACCTTGTGCTTCGACACCCAAAAGTCATGGGGAGAAGGCAGGCAGTTTCTCCTTTAATACAGTATACCAAATACTAAAAACAAAAATTCAAACTTGCATGTCTCCTCAGGTCAGTTGACATAATACAATACTTAATAAATAAATTAGAAAGTATGCGTGAGCGAGTGTGTCTTTAACGGACTGGCATGATTGGTGCCGGGCTTATTCCTGGTGCTGCTCACTCAGGATCCCCTGTGTTGAAGAAAACAGGGTGACAATATACGGTAAAGATGTGAATATTTACCATTTTCAAAGTATATGTTATAGCCTAATGCCTGATGCCCTGGGGATCTGAAAGCACAAAATAAGTTAATTTTATGCCTATATCTCACTTCCACTAGACGGCTTACCTCCAGAAAAAAAAAATAGTGTTTGCTACACGACTGATTTAAAGTACCGTTTTCTTGGTGACATATGTTATGTAAACTATTATTCTTTGAATTTGCTCATAAAATCTATTTACTTCCTTTTAATTGTTTTGTTTTTTTTTTTTTGGACAGGGGCGACCAGGCTGGCACATTGAATGTTCTGCAATGGCCGGGTCCATATTGGGAGAATCTATGGACATCCATGGTGGAGGGTTTGACCTCCGCTTTCCCCATCATGACAATGAGTTAGCCCAGTCTGAGGTATTACATGGTTGTACTTTTTAGAGAATACCAGTTTAAGTTGGTTAAAGCAAATCCAATGGGCTGAGATGAAATATGCAGTCTTGTCTTTAAGAAGATTTACATTTTAAACTTTCACACTTTGAGGACTTTATCATTTAGGGCTGTCTGTCAACCACTGGAAGCATTAACTCCAAGTTCTCCTTATATTTGTCAGTCATGGCCTAATTTTACTGTGTGTTGCTATATATGGATCAACGATTCTCATTTGATATTACAGTCAACTAATTAACTTTATTTCTGGCCATGGCAATGTGTGTTTAATCCAAAATTTATGAATTTATGTGCTAGTGTTTATGAGTGGTCCCTGTAATTGAATAACATACCATTTAAGACTTCATTCTTTCCTAAATGTTCCCAGCTTAGATTTGTGGTCTCCTGTGACCCTGAACTGGACTAATTAGGTTTAAAAATGTTTGTTACTTTGTAATAAAGTGTAGGGCTAGACGATAGAATGGTTCTAACTTTTAGGCAGACATTGTGCTTTAAATCACAAAGTGGCTCCTCCTTTGACTCCAGTCTCTGACTCCTTTGTGTGACATAGATGGAGCCCACTTAACTTGTCTAAGATCCAATTGTAAAAGAAATGTATGTAAACTGTTGTAATGAACGCTGACTCCATAAGTCGCCTTGAAGAAATGCAGCAGCTGGAAAGCATCCCTGTTGGGTTAACTGCCGATTCCCAGGCTGTTCCTGTCTCTGTGTTAAGTGACTGTGAGTGTGTGCATTACGTGGTGCTGCCAAGGTCTGGTGCCCCATTCAGTGCTGGTTCTTACTTTGTGCCCAGTACTACTGGATTAGTCTCGGCTCCAGCACCACCTAGAATTAATTTAAGCTGGTGTAAGGTTAAAGTCTTTATCATTTTATGTAACACTGCAGCAAAACATGAATCCCTATAATTGAAATTTGAAGAATTAAATTATATTAAAGATAAAATCAAAACAGTATTTCTGCTAATCCTGAGACATCTTTTGATGTTGCTTCAGAAACGGGAGGGTAAATTTAGAATTACTGAAAGTATCCCTTAACTTTGCTTTTAATGTCATTCTCACTGTAACAGTCAATAGCAGGGCAGATTTTATAATCAGGTGTTCTGTTTTCATGTATCATTTGTTATCTTTAACATACCTTGCTTTTTTTTTTTAATAATTTCATTATATTGTACATCATTTAACAGGCATATTTTGAAAATGACCACTGGGTCCGTTATTTCTTGCATACGGGCCACCTAACCATTGCCGGATGCAAGATGTCCAAATCTCTGAAGAATTTCATTACCATAAAAGAAGCCTTGTCAAAACACACAGGTGAGCAGGCTTATGTTCTTCTAATGTTTTTTATGATCATAAATGAATTATTTCAATTACTCTTCTTCATTATTGTATCCATGTGCAGGACTTTACCTCTGTCTGTCTGTCTGTTTCTCTCTAATTCCCTGCTGATTTTTAGCACGACAGCTTCGTCTAGCATTCCTCATGCACTCCTGGAAGGACACTTTAGACTATTCGAATAACACTATGGAATCCGCCATCCAGTACGAGAAGTTTCTTAATGTAAGTATATGACATTTTAGTCCTTAATGTCTTTGGACTTGTTAGTATAATCACTCTGTAATGATATTTATTAGCTATTGGTTATATTCACAGTGTTTATGCATGTACAGTATGTAAATGTGTGTGTGTGTGTGTATATGTACTGTATATGTTTATATGTATGCATATGTTGTGGACGCTAGGGTTCACCGTTGCCCCTTAAACCCAACTGACAGACACGCAGGACACAGGGTAAAAGCACCAAGAAGTATTTTTAATGCCTTTCTTTCCTCCACAGTGCCCTCCAGACACTACAGCCTCAATAAACAGGCAAATAGATCACAAATACACAATATTCTTCTCTCCTTCTCCTCCACACTTCCCAGCAAGCTTTGTCCACCTCCACCCGACTCAGGCTCCCTGCTGGGTTCACAGCAGTCCTTTATATATTGTCCGATGGAGAAGTCAAGTTTTCAAACAGCCTAGAAGTACTTCGGGGTTTTTGTCCTTGTGATCCACTAGTACTTCCAGGCTAGATGAGAAGTTTGTTTCCCACCATCATCCCACAGCATCCCCTGGCGGCACCCACTGTACCCAGCAGGGCTGTGTTGCCAAACTCCATTTCCCATAGTGCCCTGCAGGAATCTGGGGCACCGTGCAGACCAGGGAAGCTGCCATCTAGCATCTTGGGGGAGGCAGTGTCCTAAAAAAGCTGCCTTCCCCCATCCTTCCATCTCGGGCATCCTGCCAGCCATCTCTTACAATGTATATGTTTATACGTATGTATATGTGTGTATATATATATGTAAATATATGTATATGTATATAGAATACATACTGTGCATATACCAACTTGCACATACAGTGATCCCCCGCCTATCGCAGAAGTTACGTTCCAGACCCATCCGCGATATAGAAAGACAATATAAATAAACGTTTTTTTTATAGTTTAAGCCTTAAAACAGCCCTCTCACTCTCTTTAAACACATATAAACTTTTTAAAACACACTTTATAAACACATATGATATGTGGATGTCGGGCTAAGGATATGAGTAACATCTCTCTGTTATATAGAGGAAAAAAAAAAAAAACAGATCATCTCGGAGAGACACTTTGACGAGATATTACAACCTTAGGAAGCAAAACCCGTGAGACAGTGCCCCCCACCCTCCTTCAGAACGCTAGAAGCAGAGACGCAAAGTGGCAAAAGGACAGCTGCTGTACAGGTTTTTAAATGATTGACACAAGGCACGACAAGTAGAACACAGAGCTGGCCAGCAGCAGCAAGACATCAGCTGAACCGATCGATCGCATCTGTTTAGCATGCATTCAGACCCGCCCTTCATAACGCGAGCAGCATTATAAGTCCTGTGAGAAAGAGATTTAACCATGCACGGGACAGGAAATAAAGGACAAATACTGTTTTTACAAAGTTTTAAAGTAAAAATGAAAATAATGCATATGTAACAACTCCCATGAAAATAACAATCTCTTTAAATTGTTTATCCGGTAAACCAAACCCGAGTGAAGCGAGCAGGGGGCGGAGCCCCTTAGTAATAATAATAATAATAATAATAATAAGTCCGCGATGTAGCGGGGGCGCAATAGCTGAACCATGATATAGCGGGGGATCACTGTATATGCGAACACACGTATGGGTTGGGCACACTGGTATCACTGCTGCCTTGCAATAAGGACATTGGTGTTGGTGTCCGAGATGTTCCCTGGTGTTTTTCCTCATGTCTGCCTGGGTTTCCTCCAGGTGTTCAACTTTGTTCCCACAGTCCAAAGACATGCAGGTTAGGTGAGCTGGCAATGCTAAATTGACCCTTGCTCTGTGCGTGTGTGTGTGTGTGTGTGTTCACCCTGTCCAGGACTTGCTCCTGCCTTATGGCCAGTGCTTGCTGGGATAGGCTCCAGCTTCTCTGTGACACAGCACAGGATAAGAAGGCTTAGAAAATGAATGAATATAACCAGCAGATACACAGCCATCCCTTGTTATCTGATTCTAAGCTGTTCCTGAAAATATGTTGGACATCGAAAGACTATTTCCCATTAATTTAAATGGAGAAAAATAATAATGTGTTCCCAGTCCTTTAGATGTCTGAAGCAGTCAATCAAGTTTACACGGATATTTGTTTATCATGTAAGCTACTGACACTCAGAAACTTGTGTTCTGATTCTGCTGTGGTTCCAGATCTGCCAGACCTGTTCCTATCAGAGTTTCCTTCAGTTGCCAGGGTCTGTTTGGTGGTGTAGAAAGCTGTATTTATTGACACCTTGTCTTCCTTTGCAATTTCTCGAAAGGAAATATTAACAGGCTGAATTCCCCTTAATGCTCCTTGTGTTCTGAGATACATTTAATGGGATAGCTTTTCTGGTTCCTGTTGTTAAAGAGGCAGCACACTTCAGAGGGTCAGACATTACTGGTTCTTGCTGAAGACCCATACTGTCTAACATCATTTGTGAACATTACATGTTTATCTCCTTTTTGTACCTGTCTTTTGTCCTTCTGAGTCACCGTGCACACAAGGGTTTACTTGACCCCCAGAAGCCCCTGCACTGAGAACATTGACGTCTTCTACTGGTACGCTGGTTATGTCATTCTCCTGCAGGTTTCTTCCAGAATTTCACCCTGAGTGTTGCCATTCTGTGAGTTGTAATGCTCAAGTTACCTACAGCAGGGATTTCTTCCTTGAACCCAGGACATCAGTAGTCCTAGAATGAGGATGGACTGGGCAATGAAGACACACACATACAGCAAGGAATGGTGTAAAAACCATAAAAAACTGTTTGATGTTATACATTTTTGGATCATTTGTACCTCCACTCAAAATTTAAAAAACACAGGATCTGTCCATAAAAATCCTTTGAGCCTCTGTGCTGCATTCTAACAATAGATGTCTCCTCTGTTTGCTGGTTATAGTCTCCTTAGCAAAGAGGAAAGGTCTTGGGTCTCCTGGCAGGTGCCAAGCCTTTTATATCCAACTTGTGTCCCTGCTGCCATACCTTGGCGTCTGGGTGAACCCCGCTAGCCCTGCTTCCTTCTCCAGCCGCCATCCCTTTACTTCTGTGGGAGTCTCTCAAAGCGGTTGGTCACTCCTGCTACTTCAGATGCTCAACTGGAACAACCCTACCCCGGAATGCCGCTGCCCTGTCTGGGGGCCACATGCCTCCTCTCTGTAGCAGCACCGGCTGGGCCACAATTCTGACATTCTTCCTTTCGTTTAACCTCCACGCCTTTTTTTTTTTTTTTTTTGTAGATTCTGTCTTTTACTTTCTCGTATTTTCTTTTTTCCTGCTCCGCCTTCTCTATTCTGCTTAGGCTACATTTATGCATGTGGGCTCAGGTGCCTTAATTACAGACCCCAGAGCATTAATGAGGAAATCAGCTGAACTGCGTATGTCTGCACGTGAACGCTTGCTCCACCAATTCCCTCTTCAACACCATGGGGCTTCTCCACCACACTACCGTACAACACCTAGTCTGCCCCCAAGTCTGAGCACACTGTTTTTAATAAAAACTGCACACTGCCACGGACCCCTAAATACACTTTACTACAGGAGTGCCCTATCCATTAAAACCTGGCAATTCCCTGAAGCAGAGAGGCAATATCAGATAGAGCAGAATAATACTTCCTTTTGGACGGTAGTTAAACTTCTGCTTTTAAGCCAATACAAAAATCTGTAAAAGATTACAGTAATCCCTCACTTATCGCGGGAGATAGGTTCCAAGGCTGACCACGATAACTGAATTTCCGCAAAGTAGGGACACCATATTTATTTAATTATATAACGTGTATTTGGACGTTTTTAAACCGTCCCTGTATTGTTTACAACCCACCCTTTACTCTATTAATAACAGGGACAACTGCTAAGCAATATGAAATCGGTAGATAAGTTTTCACTTACTGTATAGCGAAGTACACGTAGCTATATATGACGTGATGATGGTGATGAATATGCTGCGCAGTAAAAATGATGACGATGAAGGTGATAATCCCCTGAATGCAGTAGCAAGAGCACGTTAATGCTGAATGAGTGAGATGAGACTTCCTGGTTAATGCAGCACTCCGTCGCTGAGCCAATCAGCAGCACACAGGAACTTAACCGCATGCTCTGATTGGGTAGCTTCTCAGCCATCCACCAATAGCATCTCTTGTATGAAATCAACTGGGCAAACCAACTGAGGAAGCAAATACCAGAAGTAAAAAGACCCATTGTCCGCAGAAACCTGTGAAGCAGCGAAAAATCCGCGTTATATATTTAGATATGCTTACATATAAAATCCGCGAAGTCGTGAATCCGCGAAAAGTGAACCGCGAAGTAGCGAGGGATTACTGTAAATGATTTTTTTTTTTTTTTTTTTTTTTTTAACTTTTACTGATTTTTTTTTAAAGCATGTAACATTCCATACAATCAAGTCAAACTTAACAAAACTAAATTCAGTTCAACCCCCACCCAAGGATTAAATGATTTGATTTTTATTTGCTGTATCTTGCATTCAAATTTGGGAGTAGAGTTATGAGACTTGACAGTTTAGCTCTTGTGGCTCATTGGGTGTGGACTCCAGGGGGTTACATTTCACATTTAAAAGAAAACATTGTCACGACTGTTATGATGCATTCTCTTCTATGAAGGGGAATTAAATATGTCGGCAAATTTGCTCTTTGATGCTGCAAAAGTTTACAATGGCGGAGGTGGCCATCTGGTATATCAAATACAATTTTATTTTCCTCATTTGCTCAATTAAAATGTTACCAACAATTTGTGTTGCTTTCAATGTCTGAGATATGAAGACCACCAACTTTGCATTCATGTTCTCCTCTGTCTTAGGAGTTCTTTCTGAATGTGAAGGATATTTTAAGGGCTCCCACTGATATCACTGGGCAATTTGAAAAGTGGGAAGCTCCAGAAATTGAACTGAACAAGAGGTAAGTGACTTTTCAAATAAAGAGGGGTTTAGTCGACGGGTTGGTCCAAGACCGTTCTGTCATTTTTTTTTTAACATAATCAAAATAATAAAAAATAATCAAAAAAAGTATTGATGAACGGAATTCACTTAAAATTAATTGAAATTACAAACTGCTTATTATGGGACATTAACTGGTGGGCAATTTAATTGTCTTTGTGCTCTCTGGGTATTAAAACATGCTTGCAAATATTCCTTTCTTGGCTGTCACAGTCTTCATTGAGTATGTCCGGAGTTGCAGGAGGTTTTGGATTAAGATTTGAAAATTATTCAAGTTAAGTGTATTGAGAAGTTAAGCAAAATGACCCTCTTTTATTGGCTAACTAGAAAGAGTACAATATGCAAGCTTTAGAGGCAACTCGGGCCCCTTCTTCAGGCAAGATGTAATCACATAATTATGACCTGCCTGAAGAAGGGGCCTGAGTTGCCTCTAAAGCTTGCATATTGTACTCTTTCTAGTTAGCCAATAAAAGGTGTCATTTTGCTTAACTTCTCACTACATCCATAATGGCTAACACGGTACAACATCCAAGTACGAGGGGGAGTCAGGCTTCTTCTTCTTCTTTCAGCTGCTCCCGTTAGGAGTTGCCACAGCGGATCATCTTCTTCCATATTCCAACCGTCCAACTTGAGCTGACCCTCTAATGTCCTCATTTCCAATCCTATCCATCCTCGTCACACCCAGTGCAAATCTTAGCATCTTTAACTCTGCCACCTCCAGCTCTGTCTCCTGCTTTCTGGTCAGTGCCACCGTCTCCAACCCATATAACATAGCTGGTCTCACTACCGTCCTGTAGACCTTCCCTTTCACTCTTGCTGATACCCGTCTGTCACAAATTACTCCTGACACTCTTCTCCACCCATTCCACCCTGCCTGCACTCTCTTCTTCACCTCTCTTCCACAATCCCCGTTACTTTGTACTGTTGATCCCAAGTATTTAAACTCATCCACCTTGGCCAACTCTCCTCCCTGCATCCTCACCATTCCACTGACCTCCCTATCATTTACACAGGGAACTAACCTTAACACAACTGATCAGGTCATTTCTTAATGGAGTCTCCACCCTTCTCAATGCACTTGCGCCACCTGTGTGGAAGTACCAGCAGAATAAAAGGTTTTGTCTCGTCCTCGCCACCACTCATGCACCGCTTTCTTCACGTTGTCATTTGTCTTGAATCAACGACCACCCAGATGTTTTTAGCAGTCCAAAAAGAAGGAAATCACACGGTGCCAAATCTGGCGAATAAGGAGGATGTGGCAATACCTCAGACTTCAGTTTCTCCAGACAAGCCTTGGTGTTCTTAACAGTGTGTGTCATTATCTGGCAGCAAAAGGACCCCTTGAGACAGTAGTCTCTGCCGCTTGGATCGAATAGCAGGCTTCACAGTGGTTTCCAGCAAGTCACAGTAACTCGCACTAGTGACTGGAGTACCCGTCGGCATGAAGTGTTCGACAATAACTCGGGTGCACAAGTGGCTGAGAGGACGAGATGAAACCTTTTGTTCTGCTGGCACTTCCAGGCAGGTGGCTCAAGTGCATTGAGAAGGGTGGAGACAACATTGAGAAATGACAGCATCAGTTTTGTTCCATTTTCTGGTAAATCCCATTTTCTAACTTTAGCTTGACTGCCCCTCGTACTACAAGTTAAATGTATTAATTATAACTAATCCCACACAGAATAATAAAAGTTATTGCTAATTAATGGGAGGCATATGCTTGATTCAGAAAGTATTCTGCATATATTTCTGCACACTATTGTATTGTAGATTTCATTTTCAGTACACAAATGTGCCTAATTTTACTCATCAATCTACACTCAATAGTCCATAATGACAAAGAGAAAACAGGTTTACAGAAAGATTTGCATATTTATTAATATGAAAAACTGAAATCTCTCGTTCCTGGAAGTATTCATTCAGACCCTTTGCTGTGACACTCCAAATTGTGGTCAGGTGTATTCTGGTTGCTTTAATTCTCCTTGAGATGTGTTGCGAACTTGGTTGGTGTTCACCTGTGGCAAACTGAATTGATTAGACATCATTTAGAAAGGCACACATGTCCCTTTGTATAGAAGGTCCATAATTCACACTCCATGTCAGGACAAAAAATAAAGCCATGAAGTCCAAGGAAGTCTCTGCAAACAAGCAGTGGTGAGGGGCGAGGGGATGAAGCCATTTGTAAAGCTTTGAGTGTTCCCAGCACTGTGGCCTCAATAATTGTGAAATGGAAAAGTTTGGGACCAACAGGTCTCTTCTCAGACTTGGCTGTTCAGACAAGCTGAGTACCTGGGCAAGAGGGGCCTTGATGAAGAACCCAATGACTACTCTAAAAGAAAATGACTAAGAACCCAATTGTCACTCTGACAGAGCTGCAGAAGTCTTCTTTTGAGATGGGAGAACCTGTAGGAAAAACAGCCATCTCAGCAGCGGTCCATCAATCAGGTGTCTCTGGTAGCGTAGATTCCATTTGGAGTTTGCCAGACAGCCATTTAACACATTTACTGCTTGTCCATTTATTAACAGGGCACTGCACTGTAGGTCTATGCATTTATAATAAACTAGCTGTCCCCCACGGCTCCTCCCACGTAGTAGTGAAACAGGACAAACTTTAAAAATCAGTTAAAAAAAAATAAATAAATTTTTAAATGTAATAATTTGTATTGAGAAGAATTTATATTGATAACTTTCGTATCCAAGGGCCTCTTGATATACAATATTTTTGGTTTTGCTCTCAGGGGCGAGAATGTAGCTGTGATCTGTTTGCCAAAAATGTAAACAGTTTCCAAGGTATCTCTGGCCAAGTAGAAGGTAGGTATGCTTCAAAGTCAAATGTTGGCACTGTATCTGATCGTGTTCAGCTCTAATGCTATTAAATGTAAAGAATAATTATTATTATTTACTATGGGGGCAATCCCTCCTGGTGCCTTCAGTGCCCAACCCCCTGTTGCGGCCAGTCTGCCGCTGTTGTTCTGAAGAGGGTGGCTGAGCGTACCCCAAAGAGGCGCAGTCATCCTTCGAAACCCCCTCTTAAATGGTGATACACTGGGAAACAAATAGTTTTTTTTTACCTCCACTTTGCTCGATCAGGTGCTGGCTTGCTGCTGCTGGTGCCGTGCCACGTGATCTGCACCTCGTGCGGCGCTTTGAACATTTAAAAGCCAGTACAGCAGCTGTCCTACTCTTTGTCTTTTATTTTGGGCCCCGGGCATGGTTAAATCTCTTGGCACTCTTGGTTAAGTCTCATCTCGCGAGATGTGAGTTCTTGATATTTTTTAGTTTATAATTTAAAAACAGAATAAGAAATCTGAAAAGCTAACATCATCACATTAAAGTTCGATAAATCCTGAAAAGAATGATACCAAACATATATAGGTATGTAGGTTTTAAAATAAGCCAGATTTAAGGCGTGACAAAAAACATCACATAAAATCACTGCACAAAATTGTTTCACTTTTAGGCTTAGGATTTTTTATATAGAGAGTAGATAACACTATTTTCTGCAAACTGTTCCCACCAAAAAAAAAAAAAAATAACAACTATTGCTATCCACTAGATGGCAGCACATTAGTAGATCACTGAGATTTGGCAGCAAAGCTTACCAGGAAGCTGGCTGCTTCTGTAGAGGCTGTATACTGAGACATGGCTTCTCTCGTACATCACACCTTGACAGGCTCAGTGAGATACGACTTAACTCATACCTCGTGATAAAAGACTTTTGAGTGGAGGAGGAAAAAGATTCTCTGGTCTGATGAACAAAACATAGGGCAGAACTCCCAGCCTTATGTCTGGTGAAGACCAGGCACTGCTCATCTCCTGCCTAATGCCAACACTATGGTGAAATGTAGTGGCGAAACAGTCAAGCTATGGGAGTACTTCTCAGCAGCAGTAACATGAAGACTGGTCAGAATTGAGGGAAGGGTGAATGAAGCCAAATACAGAGAGATCCTTGAAGATGACTTGCTCCAAAGTGCACACCACATCAGACTGGGGCAATGGCTCACCTTTCAACATCACAATGACCCAAAGCATACAGCCAAGACAACACTGGAGTAGCTTCAGGACAAATGTATGACTGTCCTTGAGTGGCCCCATAGAACATCTGTGGAGAGACCTGAAGATGGCAGTTCACAGTCGCTTCCTAACCAATCTAACAAACCTTGAGAGGATCTGCCAGGAAGGATGGGATCAACTACCCAGCTTCAGGTGTGCGCAGCTCGTACAGACCTCCCCAAGACGATTTGAAGCTGGAATTGCTGCCAAAGAAGTTTCTAAAAAGTACTGACGTAAGGGTCTGAATACTTCTAGGAATGATCTTTTTGATGTTTAATGAATTTGTAAACCTTTCTGAAAACATGCTTTTACTTTGTCATTATGAGTTACAGTAATCCCTCGCTACTTCGCGGTTCACTTTTCGCGGATTCACGACTTCGCGGGTTTTTAAATACAAGTGATTGCCTGCCTATCGCGGAAGTTATGTTCCAGACCCATCAGCAACAGGAGAAAATCCGCGATATAGAAAGACCATATAAATAAACATTTTTATAGTTTAAGCCTTAAAATACCCATCCCACATGCTTTAAACACATATAAACTTATAAAACACACTTTGTTAACACATATGATATGTGGATGTCGGGCTAAGGATATGAGTAACATCTCACTATTATAAAACATTTTAGCTTCACGCAAGACAAGACAGTGAGACAGGAAAATTGGTGATGTACAGGCTTTTAAATTATTGACACGCAGAGCGACAAGCAGCACAAAGTCCACTTCTCCTTAGCGTTCATTCAGCTCCCCACCCCCTTGACAATGCGAAGTGGCAGGAGCGTACTGCGCTTCCGGGGAGGGGGGGTTTGAGCGAAGGTGCGTTCAGCTCTCACACACCCACACACACACACACACACACTCCTCCTCCTTCTAAACGCGCAGAGCGACAAGCAGGCATTTTGGCAGAAGCAGCACAAAGTCCATTTCTGCTCAGAGTGAGTTCAGCTGCCCCCCTTCACAAAGCGAGTGCAGACACATTGACGTCTGATCGCTGCGTGCAGTGTGCAGTGTTGGTCTGAGGTGTTTAAGAATGTAGAAAGTGTTTAAGAGCATAGGAAGTATTTATAAGAGCGTGGGAAAGGTTAACAAGAGAGTGAGAAAGATTTATAAGAGTGTGGGAAGGGTTAACAAGAGAGTGAGAAAGATTTATAAGAGTGTGGGAAGGGTTTATAAAGCCTTAAAATATGTATAAATAATCAAATAAATATAGGTCGCTACTTCGCGGATTTTCACCTATCGTGGGGGGCTCTGGAATGTAACCCCCGCGATAGGTGAGGGATTACTGTACTGTGTTTAGATTATTGGGTAAAATTGGCAATTTTATCTTTTAGAATTAAAGTGTGCAGAAAGTGTTTATAATTTAGAGAGCATTAGTGCCGCAGTCAGCCTTTCCTGTTCAGGTCAGTGCTATCCCAGTGCCTCTTTATCTCCTCTAGACAAGTAGCAGCCATCTGTGCAAAGTGTATTTTCTTGCTATCTGATGCATGAAAGGCATTTTGCTGGAGCACTTGTCTTAAGGACACTATGACTTGTTGAATGTCTATTAGTGGAGTTAATGATTATTTCTTTGCAGCAAGCAGCTAATCTCAAGACCTCAGAGAAAAGTGCTTTGTGTAAATAATGACACGCTTGTAAAGTGCTGTGCAGCTGCTCTTGTGTAGATCAGTGGTTTGTGACACACGATACTTAAATCAGAGTATAGTGCAACACAAAATATGTTATGATGGGCACTAAGCCCACCAAGCAGTGACAAAATCAAAGTGAATAAAATGCTGGTTTGTCACAGGTTATAGAAAGCTGAAACTGTAAAGTGAAGGCACTTCATGTATAAAATAATATCACATTGCTTGTATTTCCAATATTACATCTATCAGTTGGAAAAGGTTATGTGAACATTTTTTCATGTAGTAGACCCCCAAAGGGACAATTTAGAGACAACTTTGGTGGCAGCGTTTGCATAGTTGTGACACATTGCCCTCACCTCAATTTAACAGTTAGAATAAAAATAAAGACCAGTTCAGTTGTGTTCTGTTTGGAATGATGTACTGCAGTTCATTTGCTTTTTATTTTCACAAAAATATATTAGAGGTGGTCTTCAGATGCTTTTTTATTTAGATTGAGTAGTAAATCAGTAACAGCTTTGCATTTGCCCCAAAAATCCATACCGCTACTGTAAGTAACGAAACCCAGTCGATGAGCTTTGTCCCCCATTAACACCTGTACTGCAGTTCAAAAACAGATGTGCCGCACAGTTCAAATTGCTGCACTACTGCCAGGACTGCCAGCAGGAGAGATGGGCTGAGAGTAAGCAGCAGGTGGTGTATCCAATTCAGCCCCACCTTGCACCCCCACATCTTGGCAAAAATGTCAATCAAACCTCAAAATCAGTGACGTTTCATGATTGAGGCTTGTACAGAAATCAATATGAGACCTTGTCTTTCTCTATCTATCAAATTCTATTCTCAAAAAAAAAAAAATATATAGTTTTTTGTCTTTTATTAAAGCTATGCCTGCAGCAAGAACGGGCATTTCTGCGGCTCATTCACAGGTGACCATTGTGCGCACAATCCATGATTCTTTTCATATCATAGAACAAGAGCACAAACTAATAAGTGACCTACAAGTGATGGTACACCACAAGACCCCGAATGCACCCCGATAAAGTTTGACAACACACCTCACACAGTGCACTAAAGCACCTTGCTGCTGCCTTCAGTCCTCCACCTCACGATTCTGGCTCTTGGATGCTGGCTCCTTTTTATAGGACACACGGAAGGACTCGCAGGTGTCCAACGAGCTTCTTCCGGCAGCACTTCCGGGTGTGGCAGAAGTACTGCCAAATAGAGCCCCACAAATGTCCATGCGCCTTCCTGGCAGTGGTCACAGGCCTCAGCAGGGTTGAGCTTCTCTGTGGGGGTGTTAGGGCCAGGACCAGCTTCCCAAAACACTTAGTAATAATGGGTGTGACTGCAACATGGGTGGAAGTCAAAATGCCCCCAGAAGATTTGTGGAGTATAGCTACAGCGCTATTTACCATATTACTTAGACTTGTACTTGTTAAATTATTTGTTTTCCTTACTGGTAGTAATAGGGTGTTGTACCGTTATGGATGTAATGAGAAGTGAAGCAAAATGACGCCTTTTATTGGCTAACTAGAAAGATTCCAATATGCAAGCTTTTGAGGCAACTCAGGCCCCATCTTCAGAAAAGATGTCATTACATAGATTACATCCTGCCTGAAGAAGGGGCCTGAGTTGCCTTGAAAGCTTGCATATTGGAATCTTTCTAGTTAGCCAATAAAAGGCGTCATTTTGCTTGACTTTTCATTTTCCATACTGGTGAAGTTTGGTGGGCTCATATCTTGATGCTGCAGACACACGAGCCCTGATGAAAATGATCATGGTCGGGTTGATTGTAGTAAGTCATGTGCTGCACTGCCGGCATAGCCTCCCATTTTAATTTCTTCTGTTTTTTGATTATTTTGCCAGCTTTTATGACAAAAAAGCTTCAGTACATGCAGCCCTGTGTGACAACATTGACACCCGTAGTGCCATGGAAGAGATGAGAGCTTTGGTGAGCCAGTCCAATTACTACATTGCAGCAAAGAAGAACACTAAGCAAAATCCCAACAGAATGGTGCTGAAGAGCATTGCCACCTATCTGACAGACATGTTGAAGGTTAGTAGGTTTGGGAGAGGGGGATTCAAAAGCAATTCGGACATCAGTTAGAACTATGAGGGGTGATGCAAAAGTTCTGGGCATGGCCTATTAAGAGACACGCGAGTAAACCAACTTTTTTTAACATTCACTACACTTTATATGTCACTCATCTTGTCTCGCTTGTGCACTCGCTCTTCAGTAGCTGACTTCATAATTGACACAACATGTCCCACAAAGGCTGCTCTTCAGATTGAGGACTTAATGGGAGTCTCATAGGGTCGGCCTGTTTTGCAGCAGACGGTAAGTGTAACACCTCCTCATAACCTTAGTTTTGCAGAGCAGCCTTTGTAATCCACGCTGTGAGAGCCCAGGCTTTGTCGTGAAGCAGAAGGAGTGGGCGTCTGACTGGTTTTATCGACACGTTTCACACATTCATTGTGGCAAAGCTCAAAGTAAATTATGTCGTCGATATGAGCTAAACCCTCAACATCATATGCTTGCTGGCCCTGGCTTGGACCTTGGTGTTGAAGAATCGACCTACTTCTGTTGATTCAGTCGTTATTTGGGCTATAGTGTTGAACCCACGATTCATCCCCATTTATGAAACACTTTTTAAAATTTTTCTTGGTCTATATACATTACCTGAAGAGTCAGGGTGATGGTTTCATTTAAGACGTTATGGTTCTGGGCAACTGACATGCACAAACTTCACGCATGTTTGACTGTTCATGAAGATTGGACTCATATCTACCACCATAGGAGTCCTGGGGGACCCCATCCTTTTATCTCTAATTCATTTTATTGTTTAGTTAGCTAATTTTTTGCTAACTTCATGTTTGTACATTCAGAAAAGTACAGCAGTGTGAAATTTACATTAAAAAATTATAAATAATTGTATTATTGCAGTAGCTTTTAAAGTTTAATTCATTTTGCTGTTTGTACTATTAATTTGCCTTTTTTTGTGGAGATTTCTCCATTTTTGCATCCTAATAATGATATGATGGGCACTGAAGACTCCCGGGCAAATGATGCTGAATGGCTGGGTCACTAGTGTAGGACGATGAAAATGAATTTTAACTTGCCCACCCAGGGACAGTCATAATAAGGTGGGAAGGAGGAAAGATTTAACTTGGTTAATCCAATCATTTGTTTTGCATTCGGCAATGCTGGTAATTGATTAAACATATTTTGAATTTCCCCTTGGGATTAATAAAGTCTCTATCTATCTGTCTGTCTGTCTGTCTGTCTGTCTGTCTGTCTGTCTGTCTGTCTGTCTGTCTGTCTGTCTATCTATCTATCTATCTATCTATCTGCAAGGACAAGAGTGATGTACAGTATTCTATAGAAGGGGTTCTGGTAGTGATATGAGCAGGAGCATTCTGAACCATGGACGAGTTTGTGAGTAAAGACCACAGAATTACAATAATCAATACGAGATGTAACCAGAGCATGTACAAGAATGGCAGTGCTATTAGCTGAAAGAAATGGCGTAGATGGAAATGTGCAGACTGAGTAATATTAATATGTGCTTCAAATGTTAAGGTACTATCGAGAGTGACACTTAAACTGTTAACCAGAGAGGAAGAAAAGATTACAGAATTATCAATAGTCACAGAAATATTGTCACCTTTGGCCAAAACAGTTTTAGTTCCTGCCAGAAGAACCTCTGTTTTATCACTGTTTAATTTGAGAAAGTTAGTAGACAACCATGACTTAACTTCCTGCAAGCAGTCAAACAGGGAAGAGAGGGGAAGAGTGGAATCCGGCCAGATAAAGCTGGGTGTTTTCAGCATAACAGTGGAAATGAATGTCAGATTTCCTAAAAATATGACCAAAAGGTAAATAATAAATAGAAGGGGCCTAAGATGGAGATTTGAGGTATACCACTAAAAATTGAGCAGAGTTGTGATTTTTTTTTAAATGTGCAACCTGAGTACAATCCAAGAAATAAGATTTAAACCAGGCATGTGGAGTGCCAGTGATTCCAATTGATTCTAATCTCTCTAGGAGAATATCGTGAGAGATTGTGTCAAACACAGGGCTCAGATCAAGGAATACAAGAATGGTTAACAGCCCAGAGTCATTGGTGATTTTAACAAGGGCTGTCTCTGTACTGTGAAACAGACGAGAAAACAAATGGTTGTCAGTAGGGAATCCATTCCCGGACATTTTTCATTCTCGGAAAAAGGGGAACGACCAAGCTCGCATATATAGCGTGTAAAAGTGTAAAAATCGATCAAGAAATAACAGAGTTATAGTTGAAAATAATTAAGGTGCCACCATTGCTGCAGCTTGTACTTCATCACACAACAGCTTTGAACAGCAACTTGAAATTGCAATGCGTCAGTCTGTTGCATCCACATTATCTATGCCAAGAAACTTGCCATCACAGAGTGATGACAAGAAACTGGATGCATCAGTAAAAGCTGAAATGGCGGTGTTTCAGAGCAAATGGCAAACGCAGGCGTTGTTTAGAACAAGTGTATCAGTATCTGATGACTGTGCCAGCTACTTCAGTGGAGGCAGAGCGTGCTTTGTCAGCGGCTGGCGTACTCTGCATGAAGGTGCGCTCTCGCCTGGACGACCACATGCTGGACACATTGTGCTTTCTACGCTCTTATTACCGCAACTAAAGATACATGTACTTATATGACAGGATGAACTGCTTGTAGATGAGGTTAGTCTTTTATTTGTGTCAACATATTGCAGTAGTTTTATTAAAAATGAGTGTCAGTCGTTCTAAAGCCGTTCACATGTGAGATGCCCGTGCACTGTGTCATTCCCGGGAATGACATGCGGGATTCCCAAGTTCTCGGGAATGGATTCCCTAGTTGTCAGTAAGGTGAAAATGAACTTGCATGGCAGCAGTTTTTTCAAGTGTTTTTGAAAGAAATAGTAAATTTGAAATCAGACGATAATTATTTACGTTGTAGGGATCTGCACCAGATTTCTTTGGGATTGGAGATGTCACAGCCATTTAGAAAGATAAAGGAACAAGACCAGAGATTGTGTGAAGCTAGTTATTAAAGAAGAAAGAGAAGGCAAACAGGATTTAACCACATGAGTAGGAAGTGGATCCATCTGACAGGTAGAGGGTTTAGATTTTATAATATTTCCTCCACAGTTTGGAGTTTAAAATTAGAAAGAAAAGAAGAAGGGGGATCATAAAATGTTCCATGTGCAGAGTTTCATAAAGAGGTCAGCCTCTGGTGGATGTTTCCAACTGTATTATTAAATAAATCAGGACTGGTCTCCCCTTGACATTCTCGTATACTCAGATATGGGGATGGATGTTTGAGGAGTAAACCGCAAGACAATGATTATATTTTTGTATTATATACATTAAAGAACCATCAACAACAAATCAAATTAATAATATAGTGAACATTTATTATAAAGGTAAAGTTGAATAAATCGGACTCTGCAGCAGCATGAACAAAAGGTAAAGTACCACTTCCAGTTAAGAGAAATAGCCCAAAAGTTGATAGAATACTATGTTTTCTACCTAATACTTGTATGCAAAATTTGGTTAACCTAAATGAAAGTGTACTCAAGTTAATCGTGTTTACGTATACACACACAGACATAATTCCAAAAATGGTATTTTCATACTCAAATGGAATTTTTGTAGGATTCCAATACTTTCCCTATTCTTCGCATACGAGAAAGTCAGGGAGATCTAAAACGTCGAGATTCATCAAAATATCGACATCGAATCTTTGGATGATTACAATACTTTCCCTATATGAGAAAAAATAAAAAGGTCATGAAAGAGCTACATTGATCAGTGCAATAGAATTGAGGTGGAGGATTGTTAGGTAGGCTTTGGATGTTGTTGACAGTAGAAAATAAAGTCTGAGTATTCCCTTCACGAGACCTAATTAGTGTTGCATAACATGCAGTTATTGCTGCAGACAGAGCACCCTTATAATAGCACCTGTGTTCATCATACATATTCTTATGGATAGCAAGGCCCGTCTTTATATAAAGGCCTTCCAACCTTTAGCTTTAAGACAGAGTCATTGTAGGGTAAACCAGGGGACAGAGTGGGTGAAAGAGAGTCCGGGTTTTCAAAGGAGCAGAGTTATCTAAAAGACTGTATAGTCCATCACTGCAGTGGGAAACCATTTCATCTGGGGTTAAATAAAGTGTAGCTGCTGGGCAGGCTGTCAACTCCATCAGAGAAGGCCATTAAATCAATAGAACAGAGTAGGTTTGATTTAAATAATATTAAGTTGACATTAAAGGACACCAGTTCAACAGGTCAGATGCTGTACAGTTATAAGAAATAACACCAGAGCAACAGATAAGATCAAGAATATAGCCTTCAGAGTGAGTGGGAAAAATCTATAAATTGCTGCAAACCAATACTACCGAGAAAATGATATAAAACTCCTAATAAAAGTGTTAGTAACGGTGTCCATACAGTTAGGTCCATAAATATTTGGACAGATACAACTTTTTTCTAATTTAGGTTCTGTACATTACCACAATGAATTTGAAATGAAACAACTCAGATGCAGTTGAAGTGCAGACTTTCAGCTTTAATTCAGTGGGGTGAACAAAACGATTGCATAAAAATGTGAGGCAACTAAAGCATTTTTTGAACACAGTCCCTTCATTTCAGGGGCTCAAAAGTAATTGGACAAATTAAATAACTGGAAATAAAATGTTCATTTCTAATACTTGGTTGAAAACCCTTTGCTGGCAATGACAGCCTGAAGTCTTGAGCTCATCGACATCACCAGATGCTGGGTTTCCTCCTTTTTAATGCTCTGCCAGGCCTTTACTGCAGCGGCTTTCAGTTGCTGTTTGTTTGTGGGCCTTTCTGTCTGAAGTTTAGTCTTCAACAAGTGAAATGCCTGCTCAATTGGGTTAAGATCAGGTGACTGACTTGGCCATTCAAGAATTTTCCACTTCTTTGCTTTAATCAATTATAAACTCCTGGGTTGCTTTGGCTGTATGTTTTGGGTCATTGTCCATCTGTATCATGAAACGCCACCCAATCAATTTGACTGCATTTAGCTGGATTTGAGCAGACAGTATGTCTCTGAACACCTCAGAATTCATTTGGCTGCTTCTGTCCTGTGTCACATCATCAATAAACACTAGTGTCCCAGTGCCACTGGCAGCCATCACACTGCCTCCACCGTGTTTTACAGATGATGTGGTATGCTTTGGATAATGAGCTGTTCCACGCCTTCTCCATACTTTTTTCTTGCCATCATTCTGGTAGAGGTTGATCTTGGTTTCATCTGTCCAAAGAATGTTTTTCCAGAACTGTGCTGGCTTTTTTAGATGTTCTTTAGCAAAGTCCAATCCAGCCTTTCTATTCTTGAGGCTTATAAGTGGCTTGCACCTTGCAGTGCACCCTCTGTATTTACTTTCATGCAGTCTTCTCTGTATGGTAGACTTGGATATCGATATGCCTACCCCCTGGAGAGTGTTGTTCACTTGGTTGGCTGTTGTGAAGGGGTTTCTCTTCACCATGGAAATGATTCTGCGATCATCCACCACTGCTGTCTTCCGTGGACGTCCAGGTCTTTTTGCATTGCTGAGTTCACCAGTTTTTGCTTTCTTTCTCAGGATGTACCAAACTGTAGATTTTGCCACTCGTAATATTGTAGCAGTTTCTTGGATGAGTTTTTTCTGTTTTCGCTGCTTAAGGATGGCTTCTTTCACCTGCATGGAGAGCTCCTTTGACCGCATGTTGTCTTTTCACAGCAAAATCTTCCACATGCAAGCACCACACCTCAAATCAACTCCAGGCCTTTTATCTGCTTAATTGATAATGACATAACGACGGACTTGCCCACACCTGCCCATGAAATAGCCTTTGAGTCAATTGTCCAATTACTTTTGAGCCCCTGAAATGAAGGGATTGTGTTCAAAAAATGCTTTAGTTGCCTCACATTTTTATGCAATCGTTTTGTTCACCCCACTGAATTAAAGCTGAAAGTCTGCACTTCAACTGCATCTGAGTTGTTTCATTTCAAATTCATTGTGGTAATGTACAGAACCAAAACTAGAAAAAAGTTGTCTCTGTCCAAATATTTATGGACCTAACTGTATGTATATTAAAATCACCCAGAAAAATAACATTAGAGGGTATGGAATAAAGGGAATTTGCAAACTCCGACAATTCATTTAAAAAGTCCTTATTCAGCTCAGTAAACAGTGACAAGTATAGTGGAAGTAGGTCCATTGATGAGAAAAATATTATTATTAATGGACTCAAATGAAGCCTAGTCTTCAAGGATACTCCCCACTTCTCATTGTAGAGTATCGCAAGGCTGCCACCCCGACTAGAGGCACGGGGATTGACACAGATGAACAAACCCCAGAGGAACAGCTTGATTAAGCTGTGACAAATCATTGGCTTGTTGCCAGTTCTTAGTCCAAGAAAATCAAGCTTATAGCCATTTAGCAGATCTTACAGTAGGGGACCCTTATTGGTGAGTGAACGGACTTAAACGGCACAAAGGCACGTTTGTTTTTACCAGGTGTTGCCGTAGCCAACCTCACCAGGTTCACTAGAACACTGTGGTCAACAGCTTGTGTAGATCTCCGTGAAGGTCGAGGAAAAGCAAAGAAGAAAGATCATATCGGCTTTTGGTCATGATAGTTGAAGTTCCATCGAGACCCGCTGTGAATGACGAGAATGACGGAGAATATCCAGGTGCTGATATAGTGCCATTGGTGGCTCAAAGGGGTGAAACCAAAGTTCAAGAAATGTCGCTACATTTTTGGAATATCGATGTAATTGGATGAAGTATGAAAAACAGGATAATCCAGATAAACATGCTCCAAAGAAGCAGTCGGTTAATCTGCATTGCAGAAAGCTGCCAGCTAGAGAAGGCAGATCGTCAGCAACCAGATAAACACCGGATTTTTCAGATGTCATAAAAAACCAACAAAACGAACTTCCAACAGATAACGACACAGTAACAACTACTGTCAATTAGACTAGACAGCAGATTACTTAAATAAACTTAACTAATAAAATAAAAACTAAACAAAGGCATCCAGTAGCCCCAACTTTCACTCAACAGGAAGTTGTCATTCTTTGAATTGTAGGTCTTTGTTCTTGCTTGAGTCCATTTTACACTTTCTGATGCAAAAAGTTTCTGCAAAGAAGCCTCTGCCAAGATGTTTGTGCAACTCTGATGTACATCTTTGGTTATCAGATGAAGTACGGCATGGTCTCTTCATACGAAGAGTTCAGTCACTTTGGAACACAAGCTGGGTGAACCCTGTTAAATGGGCTTTCTTAACAGGCCTGGTGTGCCACTAAAGCCTAGCGGAATGGGCAATGCCCACTTTGTCCTACACTAGTAAATAAAGACTTAAATAACCACAACAGATAGAAAAATGGAGTGAAAGTCAACATGATAATAAAAAGTGAGACAAAAATACTTAATTATATTTGTACAACAACATAAATAAAAATGTAACAACCTCAGTTTTGTAATTTGTGGATTGACACCAAAACACAGAAACTGGGAAATAACAACTTAAACTGTGAATGAAAATGACAACATTCACTGTTAATCCGCAAATGCAGGACACTTGCGAGTCACATATTGTTGAACTCGGGAGCTAATCTTGGCCCTTTTGCAGAGTCGGTGCCATTGAATACCATTTTTCTAGTTCAGGTTCAAAATTTTTTATCACAGACTTGTTATTACTGTGTCTCTGTGAAAATCCCCAGACCTCTATCTAGTTTTTATTTTCAATAAAACCCTGTCAAACTTTTCAGGTAAGGGTCAACAGTGATGTGGTTAGATGTGTAAACCGAGCAACAAGTTAGATAAACACCATGGAAATATAATGGAGCATTATTGAAATGGGTGCAAGAGCCATTTGCTAGTTATTTAAGTTATATTAAATTTTTGCCTATATATTAGTGCTTTTTCTATGGGAGGTTCTTACATCCTGCGTAAGTTGAATTGAATTGGTATATTCTAACTATTTCTTGTCTCTCTGACTATAGAAAGTCTCAGTTAGTGACCTGCCTTGCTGTGTGTAAGGCATGGAGGGCACACAGTTTTAAACTGTGCCTTAACGTGCCCAATAGTATGAAAGTTAACAAGCTCTATTAAACGTGCAGTTCTGTACATTTAGAGCGTACTGAAGGTGAAGTAAAGCATCTTTAAGTATAGAAACAACAGGTTTCACAAGAATGCTAAGTTTATAGAAGAAACATTTTTTCCCTTTTTTTTTTTGCCATTTATTCGATGTGTGTAACATTCCTTGTTCTTTATTCTTGTGTGGACTGTTTGCTTTGAATTTTCACTAAATCTTTTCAAACGAACTTTTGGACTGAGAGATTTCTTTCAGCAGGCGTTTGAGCTGCTTTACTCACCAGCAAGCTACGATGGGGTAAAGATATTAAATCAAGAAGTCACAAATCTGCTTAAGAATTAGGGCCTATTGTGAAAATCATTTATGAATCCAAGCTTGAAATTGTTATGGAATAGTATAATATGTAAAATATATTCACAGCAATACCTTCATGGGTTTTCTGCAAAAACACAATTCTTCTTTCATCAGTTTCTTTGTTTGTTCTTTCTTCTTGCTGTCTTTTTGTCTGTCTTAGTAGGAGGCCCTTTTTATGCTAGGCCCTGAAGTACTTTCTGGTGCCAGGACACTGCACAATGGAAGCACCCAGGTCAGGCAAAAGCCCCTCAAAGTAGGGACAGCCATTTCCAGCACCCACGGAACCCAGCAGGGCTGTTCAACTGAACTGTAGTTCCCAGTATTCCTGGACGTACCGGCCCTCGAATGCTGCCACCTAGCATATCTAGGAAGCATAAAGTCTTGGAAACCTGTCTCCCCCCCCTCACCATCCATTTTATAGTCCTGCCCAGGAGCAAGAATATCATCCATCGAGGTCAGGACATCAGTATATATTGTGGGTTCGCTTCCCTGTGTGGATAGTGCTTTGAGTACTGAGAAAAGCACTATATAAATGTAATGAATTATCGTTTTATTTATATATTATATATACTAGCTGTCCCTTGCGGCTGCGCCCACATAGTTGTGAAAGAGGACAAACTTTAAAAATCAATAGACAATGAATGATATTCGATCATTTCCCTTAATAAATAAATGACCAAGTATAATATTTTTGTCTCATTTGTTTAACTGGTTTCTCTTTATCTACTTTTAGGACTTGTGTGAAAATCTGATGATGTTTTAGATCAATATTTATGCAGAAATATAGAAAATTCTAAAGGGTTCACAAACTTTCAAGCACAACTGTATCTGCACAAAATCATTTTGCATATGATTCCACTCATTTTTGTCTTTTGGTGTTATTTTTTGTTTTCCTGTTGTCTTTGTTTTGATTTTTTATCTTTCCCCTCAAATGTATTTGCCTTATTTCAGATCTTTGGGGCAATAAATGGAACAGAGCAAATTGGATTCCCAGTTGGAGGAAGTGGAGAAACTACAGATGTAAGTACCAGTCAGGTCACATGGTTTAGCGTAGTTTGACCTTAAATAAATGCATATCTGATCCTGTTTGAATTGCTGTCACATACACGGAGAGTTCCAGCATTCTGACCACTGTAGTTGAGGCTGACGCATCTGCTGGTGTCCTTGTACTAAATACAATCAGCAACTGGATGGAAACATCCAAGACCAGGACAGATCATTGCCAACAAAGTTTTTCCACAACAACGACATTGACATTTATTTATGGTACCATTTTAAGTTACTGTTGTCAAAGTGCCCCTCTCGTTGCTAGGGATCTGCCCTCTGCAAGTTATGACTTGTGATGTCATTGGTACAATTGTGTTTAAGCCAGTGTCATGTCAGGATCATCAACCACATATGAGGATACAAATTAAAACCAGAAAGCAAATATAAGATCTCAGACTTGAAGAAGCTTAAGTTTCAGGTTGTGTTCACCTACCTGTTATGGCATATCTGAAGGTAGCTGGATATCAAGGATAGATAAATAAATACATAAAATGAAGATCAGTGTGTCTCGTCAGTGCAGAAGCAGTAGGAGAAGATATGGTATGAAATGAGAATGTCTTAAGTTATAAATGAAGAGAGCCTGTCAGTGATCTTTGAGTCACAATATTCCTATCCAAATCATTTATTCATATTAACAACTCTAGCACTGTCCCCTTCTTTATGCCACATTTAACATCACCCAGTTCTGATAGGGTTCCCCGCACCCATCACCTTCTACTTTTTTTTTTTTTATTTTTATATCTAATTCTGCACTCATCCACACACAACACCCTGAGCACCCACCTCTTTTGGTGTGTTGCCCAACCTCTCATGTGGGACCTTATCACACAGACTGCTGTGGATCAGCCGTGTGATTTTAGAATAGACTCCAACTGTCCACAACCTTGTAATGAGTTCAGAAGTTTGCATGTGTCACTGGCTTGAAATACAATAAAATACAATTTATTTTTGTAGATCCCAAAATCACACAAGAAGTGCTGCAATGGGCTTTAACTGACCATGCCTGACAGCCCCCCGGCTTGGCTCTCTAAGAAGAGAAGGAAGAACTTCCAAAAAAAAAAAAAAAACCTTGTAGGGCAAAAAATGGAAGAAACATTAGGAAAGGCAGTTCAAAGAGAGACCCCTTTCTAGGTAGGTCGGGCGTGCAGTGGGTGTCATAAAGAAGGGGGTCAATAAAACACAATACACAGAGCAGAACACAAGTCATCTTCAATACAATATAATAGTGTAATAGAAATATTACAAGTACAGAGCAGAGTTCAACAGTAGATGATATCCTATAATACGATTTGGATTTGTTCAGTGTCCTGGAGACCTCGGCCGTTAAGCTGCCTCCCCCTATTGGCCATTCCACAACTGAGTCAGTGCTGGGCCGGCCAATCCGATGAAATGAGAATGCCTGAGGTATTAATGAAGAGAGCCTGGAAGTCACACTACAGCCGAGGATAGTAAGAGAAACCTGCTGGACCAGAGATGTGGAAGGACCAACATAATGTTAGGAGACACTGAAGCGAAAAACAAATTCTTCCTTGATCTCTGTATGCTATTGTATGAAGAAGCACCTGTATTTTACTGTAATGTTCACACCACTGCTATTTAGATTTCTATCTCGTTTTTGATATTTTTTTTTACTTGTTTGACTATTCAAATTCATTTTGCAAGTGATCCAACTCTGATACGAGTGTGTATAGAATCAGTACCTAGCCGAATAAAAACAATTTCATCACGACAGATGCGAACTAATGGACGAATGCTGGTTGCTGTGCTACTTCAGTGTTTTCAGTGTGGAATGTTTGAGAATTCATCAGCTCATGATGGTAAGGAAGAGAAATGGGAAACAAAAGATCGTAGCTGTTGGGTTGTGTGCAGTTATCACTACCTTATCTGTGCGTGAAAACCTGCGGACACGACAGACAAACCTGGACAGGCAGTTGTAACATGTCAAGGATTTGGATGAACAAACATGCTTCCATATCATTTTTTGTGGATCACACATCTCTAGAAAGATCAGATGTGAGTGGAAAAATGGGAATGAAGCTACTGATTTGAATGAAACTAAAGATTTAATGTGCCACACTGTAATTGAGCTCCAGTCTCTCTTGGTTTAAGAACAGTGCCATTGCTGTCAACAACACAGCAGTGTTCACAAAAAGGAAGACAACCTAAAACGACAAAAATAACAATATTCAAATGAAATTTGATTGAAATAAATCAAATTAAATAGAACAAACCCTGACACATTCAAATTGGATCATAACTAGTAATTAGAGAACTGTCAAACGAGAGGAGACCATCCAGGGCATCAGACTAATTTGTTTAACTAATGACAAAGCTATCCCAGTATCTCACCAGATGCTTCTTGAAGGTTGTCACGGATTTTGCTTCAACACATATGCTTTGGTAGTTTGTTCCTAATTCCATCAATCACAAAATAACTACAGTGACGCTACAGAAAAGCAAGCCCAGATACGTACTGTGACAGAACCACTAGGGGGCGTGCCAGCCACCCAACCCAACACAGACAGACAGGGGAGGCATACTTATAAAAACATGAGTGCTTTTATTTTTCTTCACTCATGGAGAACGTCTTCCCTGTTCCCACGAGTCCACAAGCACAATATTCCTCTTTACCTTCTTTTCTTTCTCTTTCTCTCTTTTCACCTACACTCTTCCTCAACAAGCTTCGTCCACCCGACTCTGGCTCACCGAGTACTGTCCGCTGGCCCCTTATATAAGGCACCCGGAAGTGCTCCAGGTGCTCATTGCCCCACTTCCGGCAGCACACTCAGGAACAGCTGCAGCGCCCCCTGGCGGCACCTCCAGATCCCAACAGGGCTATAGACAACTCCCATCTCCCATGAAGCCCTGCGGGTGTCTGAGGCACCACTGCAAGCCATGGGGGCTGCCCTCTAGCATCCCGGGGGAGGTAACGCTCTGACCAGGCTTAGTCCCCCGATCCTTCCAGCGAAGAGGTGTCCCGGCTGGGTAAGATTTCCAGCCATCTGCGACAGTACTAATTGGATCCTGGCAAATCAGTGACAGATTCCTTCATTTAATACTTTTAGTTGGGACCTGTAAAATGCCAGCTGGAGGTTCAGCTTTGTTTGCATGCTGTTTTCATGGGGTCAACATAGAAATGTGCACCGACAAGGTCAGCAGGACATGTGCGCTGAAAGTTTCTTTAAACATTCCTCACATAAAAATTGTAGACAAATGGCTTGTGATTGCTTGTACTGCTCGATTTGACTATGAGCCTTTGCCAACATAACTGACAGATTGCTTTCTAGATGCATGACTCATTGTAGGCTCCATCACAACTGATTTCTGTTTTCTTACTTTTTTTTAAGCTGGAGGCCACTGTGTTGCCATATTTAAATGTTCTGTCAGAATTCAGGGAAGGTGTGAGGAGGATCGCAAGAGAAAAAAAAGGTAGGACCCTCTAGACATCTTATCTTAAGTTATATTATTTGAAATGTGCTCTGTATTAAAAATCAGGGATTTTCATAACCATGACCCATTTGGGAAATCATCGTTAATAAACCTATTAATCTGATATTGTTTCACGCATTTTATATTATTGAAAATGAAGATCTATTACACTACTATATTCACCGAGACACAACATTCCCCAAGAGAAGTGCAATCATCCAGCACATTCTGAGTTTTACACTGTTAAATGATTTCAACCACTATGTAATCTCCCTCTATATGTAAAGACAATGAGATTGAGCTCAGAAATTTGTGGCAGGCTCAGCTTCAGTAAACATCAGCACTACTTCTGCACAAATAGCTTTCTCCAGAGCAAAGCTTCTAAAGAATTCAGACAGTGTTGTAAATGTGGATGTGGGATTAGTGAACCGACATCCTGTATTAGAACGATGGAACAGTCGAGGCGAGAGCAGGCCATTCAGCCCAACAAAGCTCACCAGTCCTATCTACTGAATTCTTCCAAACAACATTAAGTCGAATTTTGAAGGCTGCTGAAGTCCAACTTGTCCACCACACTACTTGGTCGCTTATTCCAAGTGTCTGTGGTTGTCTTTGTAAAGATAAACGGCTAAATGTTTGTGTGAAATTTACCCTTAACAAGTTTCCAATTGTGTCCCCGTGTTCTTGATGAACTCATTTTAAAGTCACTGTCTCGATCCACTGGACTAATTCCCTTCATTATTTTAAACACTTCAATAATGTCACCTCATAATCACCAAAACTGCACACCGTACTCCAGATGAGGCCTCACCACTGTGTTATAAAGCTTGAGCAGAACCTCCTTGGACTTGGACTCCATACATCAGGGCGCTTTGCAGGACCATAGTTGTTTATCTGTTCTAATAAGGATGATTGGAGTCACAAAAAGATTTGTGTATGGCCACCCCATATACTTGAAAAAACTGGCAAAAATAAACACGTCTTTACAGACAGGAGTCCACAGAACTGGCTAACAGGCAGAACAGCTGTTCTATAAATATGGCTGAACGGAGGAAGAAATGGAGTCAGGGAGGCCGGAACAGGAACTGACGTGGCAGGAAGAGTGGCTCTGGGTACCGGATATGGTGTCATCAAAAGGTGCCAGAAGTGACATCAACAGGGGTTGGACTGGTGGTGATGTCATTGGGAGGCAGGTTTTTTGGCTGGTCTTCAGAGGGACAAAAAGAGAAAGAATCAGGTAATGGCGACAACCCCTGGTCCGACTGGGAAAGAACAGTCTTTGAGCCTGTAAACCGTCTTCTAGGCACACATGTGTGACGCTGTACAGTCCTATAAGAGTCGGGGTCTCAGGCCCTGTCATAGGCACTGAAAAATTAAAAACTGGCTTGTCTTCCTCCAGCTACTTCAGACATGGTTATCCACAGGACCAAGACCCATTCATTTTGTGTCACCTCAAAACCCTGTTGTCAGTATCTTTTTTTTTCCTTACTTCTTTCTTAGCCTCATCCATCCATTTCCCGAACAGCTTTCAAGCAGATCATTGCACATCCATACAAGCCTATTTAACGCCACTTTTACAAAAGCCGCTTGTGTATTTTATGCTTTTACTTTCAAAACGGATTAGATAGATAGATAGATAGATAGATAGATAGATACTTTATTAATCCCAATGGGAAATTCAGATTGTACAGGACCATTAGGCCCCATTCACACAACTATTTTCATTTAAAAGTGCACAGTCTGTTTCTGTTTTTTGTCCCCACTACCCTTGTGTTTTCAACCCATGAAAGAAAGGCTTTTAAAAACGCTGTCCACAGCCGTATATTTCTGAAAACGGCAGCTCAGAGTTTCTTTGTGGTCTGAAAACGCAGACTCATACTATGATTGGCTTGGGCTTATAAGATAGATAGATAGATAGATACTTTATTAATCCCAATGGGAAATTCACATTCACATAACGTGGCTCTGATTGGCTTTGGCTTATTACTTGGCTCTGATTGGTTTGGGCTTATAATGTGGCTCTGATTGGTTGGGGCTTGTTATTTGGCTCTGATTGGTTTGGGCTTATAACTTGGCTCTGATTGGTTGGGGCTTATAACGTGGCTCTGATTGGTTGGAGCTTATTATTTGGCTCTGATTGGTTGGGGCTTATTATTTATTCTAATTGGTTTGGGCTTATAACATGGCTCTGTTTGGTTTGGGTTTATTATTTGGCTGTGATTGGTTGGGGCTTATTATTAGCTCTGATTGGTTGGGGCTCATTACGCGGTTTTGATTGGTTTGTGCTAATTTCATAGCCCTTTCCTGATTGAGTCCTGCTCATTACAGTGTTCCATTACCTGACTGGTCACCCTTTATGGAAGAAAGACGGATTCCAACATAGCAGGCATAAAAGTGTTGCTTTCCATGGCGCCCGTTGTGTTGCTTACCTGCAAGCACTCAAATTGTATTTTGTGTAGTTTGAATGCCGCTTACATGCACAAAAGGCAAATAATTTACCAATTGCTAGAGTTTTGTAATAAATCCTGTGGCGGGCTATCACTTTCCCTTTAGAGATTTTTCCACTGATGCACACATGCCCAGCGTAGGCAAACGTGTACATCATACGTGTTTTCGGTCGTTTTAATGTGAACACAGATACTTTTTTTAATGATATGAAAACACTAATATGGACGGAGGTCATTTTAGTTGAACAACATTTTTTTAAACAAAAATGCAGTAGTGTGGATGTAACCTTAGTGAAGCCATAAAACTGCCTGTGCTTGAAGTTTCCTGTGGTTAATGATTTAACTTATCACTGGTACTGTAACATGTAACTTTGCCAAAGACAAAAATAATGAGTTGAACAGACAGTGCAAAACACTTTCACGTTGTCTCTACATAGTACAGAGTAATGTTAAGCATCAACTTCAAACAGTCAGAGCTCCACACTTACAGTACAGTCTGCACCAGATGTGCAGTTCTCATTCAAGGAGACGCAGTACGGCTCCGCATGTGTTGCTTTATCCACAAGTCTAGACACAAAAAAGAATGAACAATGCTTTCTTAGCTCATTTAATATCAAATAAGTTTAATTTGAACGCCACAGTACACCTGAGCATTGTTGCTAGCCATGTTTTCACACAAATACCTCCAACAGGAAAACTGTGCCATGTCATAAAGTGTGCATCATACCGAGAAAAAGGAACAGTGTGATTGTACCCATTTATAAGGAGAAGGGTGATATTCAGGATCATGGAAACTATAGTGGGGCAAACCTGATGTCACACACAATGAAAATCTGTCAAATGGTTATAGAGAGAACGCTTAGGGAAGAGACCACCATGGGGGAGGAGCAGTTTGGTTTTATGCCAGGGAGCAACTGATGTAGTCTTTGCTTTGAGACAGCTGATAGAGAAGCTTTGAGAAAAACAGAAAGGACTGCATATGGTGTTTAGTGATTTGGAGAAGGCTTATGATAGAGGGTCATATCAAGAGGTCTGGAGGTGCATGAGAGAGAAATGAAGACCAGAGAAGTGTGTGAGGATTGTCCAGGATATATATATGAGGGAGTGAGGAATCGAGTTCAAAGCAGTGTTGGAATAACAGGCAAGATCTCAGTTAGAGGAAGTCTACACCAGGAATCTTCTTGAAGTCCTCACCTCTTTAATCTGGTTATGGATGTGTTAAGTCATGGGATAAAAGACCAGTCCTCCTGGTGCAGGTGTTGCTCTGCCAAAGCAGAGGTGGATGGGTGAAGTAAAAGAAGATCTGAAGTAGAAGGGCTTGACTGAGGAGGTGGTGCTGGAATTAGTTGTATGAAGAAGGCAGATCAAGCACTTTGACCCCACTTAGAAGTGGAAAAAGAAGAAGATATATATGAACTGAACTTGAGTTCCCTTTTCTAATCTTAATATTGTTTTATGTTCTAATTTGTATGTAGTGACAGAAGTCCTGCAGCTTTGTGATGCTTTGCGTGATGACATCCTCCCAGAACTTGGAGTGCGTTTTGAAGACCATGAAGGTAAATATAAATCAATTATAATTCTTGCCATTGTTCAACTTCCAAAATATTTATCAGCCCTCCTACTATCTCTCGGCGTGTTTATCCCTTACAGTATTTTTTTATTTCTGTTTGTTTGTTACTGATACAAGTTTTATGGTGTGTTCACTTTTCTTGCACTCATTTCCTTTTCAATACACACCACCACTTCAGAGTAACAGAAACCTTAAAGTGAAAGGACAACATAAAACTGCAAAGTTTCAATTACAGGAGACCCACAATCAGAGGAAAATACACATGAAATGATGTTACAAAATATAAGCCATCTTCCAAATAACTTGGAAAATTCAGAGTCATTGTTAGTTTTACTGCACCCATTTATTTTGAAGAAGATCCATTGTAGGAATGTCCTTTCAGATCATATTTGAATGCTTTCATGTTTATTCCTGAGAGGCTATACTGGTGCTGCTCCATTTCTTTTTATTGTTGTGTTGTCAGTATCACCTCATGTAGTGGAAGTTATGTGCAAAGAAATATATAAATAGCATTTCTTACAAAAACGGTAAATGAAAAACATAAAATTTTAGTAAATATGACTTTAAAACATCAGGTCATCCATTTTTTTTTAACTGGTTTATACAGAGTAGGGTTGAAGGGAATCTGGAGTCTATCCCAGCAAGGACTCAATGCAAGGCAGGAACTGTCCCTGGACAGAGCACCAGGCAATTAATAATAATAGTAATCTTATATATAAACGTTTATGTGTGGAAGTGTGTGTCTGTCTGTCCGGCCCGGAAGTGCGAGGCTTCAGCATGAAGCTCAAACAAAGAGGCTCTGTTGCCAAAGTGAAACCGCCAAGAAAAGAGAAACTCGCTTAACCGCTAATACACAAGCGTGGCGATTGATTGAAGTGCCAGAATCCATGGTTTCTGGGAGCCTGGGCATTTTACAGCACGGGCTTACACAGCTAGTAATAATAATAATAATTTTTTTTTCTCACTACTCAAAGTGCTTTACCACTAATGAGTAGCACCCACCTGCATGATGCGATGACAGCCGTTTTTGCACCTGTGAGCTATTAGGCGGTGAAGTGGTGAGAGAGATTGCCAATTAGAGACAGGGGATGATTAGGGGGGCCAGAATGACCAGACCGTGGTGGGCAGTTTAGCCTGGACATCAGGAAACACCATGTTTTTTTTGTTTTTTTTTTTTTACAAAGGATGCCCAGGAATCTTTAATGACCACAGAGAGTCAGGACCTTGGTTTTACATCTCATCAGATGGAGTGTCCCCATCACTGCACTGGGACATTGGGATCCACATTTAGACCACAGGGTAAGCGCCCCCTGCTGGCCTCAACAATATCTCTTCCAGCAGCAACCTAAGCTTTTCCTGCATGGTCTCCCATCCAAGTACTGGCCAGGCCTGAAGTGCTTAGCTGCAGGTGGATGTCCTCTTCTAAAATGCATGTGGTATGGCTGCTGGGTGACACACACACATACACACAGAGCTGGGACCAATTTTAGCTTTGCCAATCCAATTAGCTTTCATGTCTTTAGACGTTGGGAGGAAAGTTGAGCACTGTTTTCAAAATGTGTTTGTAGAAGAATTCAAATTTGTATTATTGTTATTAGCACACTAAACAAACAAAATAAAATTTGTTAATAAATATCAAAATAAAGTACATTTGAATTAAGAACACAAATAACCAACATAATACAGTTTTAGTTTTCTTCATTTTCTTGTGTGTTGTTACAGACAGCACAACCTTTATGAATAACGCACTGGAAACATATCAGCTCAAAATGTTTTTTTGTCCAGAATTCTAACTTTGATGGACAGGTCCTTTGGAGTGGTCCACCAATGGTGCTGGGCAGTTCCAGAAATTGAGGTCTGGGCCATAAATAGAAATAACTCCCTACAGAGATCTCTAGTTAGTTCCAATAAAAGCTGCCATCATGTTGGTGCAATGGGGCAACAGCAGAGAAAAAGTTCTTTTCAGAAGCCATACACTGGGCCATACACGTCTCTTACTGTGGAAATGGTTGGAAGAGACATGGCTGGTTTGATGTTAGGGTGCTGGTGAACTGGCCCAGTGTTAATAAGCACGTCAGACCCTCTTCAAATACCTTGTATGTTTAAATGTATTTGGCTAATAAAGTGGTCCTGTTCACCCCTGATGTTTTCCTTTCAAAGCGGGTGCCTCGCCAGGTGGTGATGGTAGTAATAATAGAAGTAGCAGCAGTTGGATGGATGGATGGATGGATGGATGGATGGATGGATAGATAGATAGATAGAAAAGGCACTATATAACAATAGAGTACTGTCAAATTCTTACATAGATAGATATCAGTTTACATATCTTTACTGTAGAGGTAAGTTTGGCTATTTACAGAAGTTTGACAAATAATAAATATTCTTGTATTATAACAAACACATAAAGAATGCCTTAAAAGAAAGAAAAGTTCTGACTTCACAGTTCAATCATATTAGTTATATTTGCTGTCATGACTCATTCACATCCCAAATTTCTTCAGAAAGCTCTGCAGACTGACAGTGCAGCTTCTATTTGTTTGTGGTGAGTAAATACATTTTTTATAAGCTGTCAAGTATTTTATCCCATCTCTTTACAGGACTGCCCACAGTTGTGAAATTAGTTGATCGTGAGACACTCCTAAAGGAGAGAGATGAAAAGAAGAAGGTGCGTATGCCACGCCTTTCATTAAAGTTATCAAAAGCAGGGCCTGGCCCTTAGATTGCACTTACCTATTGTCCTTAGAGATACTCCATTGAGAAACTTCCTTCTGTGCGGTAAGCTGATCCCTTCTTTTCTTGCTAAAACCAAACAGAGGAGAGGTGGGAAACACAAAGGAAAAGAATGTGATTAGCAGACAGATATTAAAAATGAATGGGAGCCTTTTTGTCGCTCTAATGCCTCGTCGTTGTCCGTCTCTTTGTCGAGGAGACACTTGGGAGGATTCTTCTTCCACCCATTCATTGCTTAGGCTGGGTTGGGTTTCACACTGATGATAGCGTGGAGCCCATCCTGTTTGAATTGTGTGGCTTTAAGAAGTACAGCAGAGCAGCTGTGGCTGTTAGGGTGGGCATTAGAGGAAAGAGTCATTTAGTATTTGCTAAAGCTAAAATCAAGCAAAATGACACCTTTTATCGGCTAACTAAAAAGATTGCAATATGCAAGCTTTCGAGGCAACTCAGGCCCCTTCTTCAGGCAAGATGTAATCAATTGATTCCATCTTGCCTGAAGAAGGGGCCTGAGTTGCCTCGAAAGCTTGCATATTGTAATCTTTTTAGTTAGCCAATAAAAGTTGTCATTTTGCTTGGCTTTTCTCTACATTCATAATGGCTAACACGGTACAACACCCTAGTATTAAAGCTAAAATATTATTTATTGATTGAGTTTCTGGTTATGCACCAGCTATTTCAACAGTTCACACTTTTATTTTTTATAAGAACACAACTGAAACGAATGTCACTAACTATAGCAAGTGCAGCAGTATGCTTCAGAAACAATCCATACATCTAAATCTTTTTCTCCTTTTGTCAGGTACTGCCGATGTGCATTTTGCCCATTGATTTTTTTTTTTTTGGATTTGAGGAGTAAATTTGCTGACATTTTCCCAATGTCTCATGTTTTTTCTTATTTATTATTATTTATAACACACTGGTGAGGCCTCATCTGGAGTACTGGGTGCAGTGTTGGTCTCCAGGCTACAAAAAGGACACAGCAGCACTAGAAAAGGTCCAGAGAAGAGCGACTAAGCTGAGTCCAGGGCTACAGGGGATGAGTTATGAGGAAAGATTAAAAGATCAAAAGGAGATTAACAGGAGACATGACAATTAAAAATTATAAAAGGAATTAGTCCAGTGGATGGTGACTGTTGACTTTAAAATGAGTTCATCAAGAACACGGGGACACAGTTGGAAACTTGTTAAGGGTAAATTTCACACAAACATTAGAGTGTTTTCCTTACACAGAGAATCATGTGGAATAAGTGACCAAGTAGTGTGGTAGACAGGAGGACTTTAGGGATTTTCAAAACTCGACTTGATGTTGTTTGGAAGAATTAAGTGGATAGGACTGGCTAGCTTTGTTGGGCTGAATGGCCTCTTCTTGTCCAGATTGCTTTAATGTTCCAACGAATCATCACAGAGGGACTTAGACAGCAGACAAGCTTGGGAAGATTTGTTGCAGATGAAATTACACGTAAGTATTACACATTGGAAGCAAAATGAAAGGTTTGAATACACAATGGGTGGTCTGAAAATTGAGAGTACACCTTATGAGAAGGGCTTAGAAGTCGTAGTGGACTCTAAGCTATTGACTTCCCGACAGTGTTCAGAAGCCATTAAGAAGGCTAACAGAATGTCAGGTTATATAGCGCCTTGATGTGTGGAGTACAAGTCACAGGAGGTTCTGCTCAAGCTTTACTACACACTGGTGAGGCCTCATCTGGAGTACTGGGTACAGTTTTGGTCTCCAGGCTACAAAAAGGACACAGCAGCACTAGAGAAGGTCCAGAGAAGAGCAACTAGGCTGAGTTCAGGGCTACAGGGGATGAGTTATGAGGAAAGATAAAAGATCAAAAGGAGATTAACAGGAGACATGACAATTAATTATTATAAAAGGAATTAGTGCAGTGGACGGAGACTGTTGACTTTAAAATGAGTTTATCAAGAACACGGGGACACAGTTGGAAACTTGTTAAGGGTAAATTTCACACAAACATTAGAGTGTTTTCCTTACACAGAGAATCACGTGGAATAAGTGACCAAGTAGTGTGGTAGACAGGAGGACTTTAGGGATTTTCAAAACTCGACTTGATGTTGTTTGGAAGAATTAAGTGGATAGGACTGGCTAGCTTTGTTGGGCTGAATGGCCTCTTCTTGTCCAGATTGCTTTAATGTTCCAACGAATCATCACAGAGGGACTTAGACAGCAGACAAGCTTGGGAAGATTTGTGGCAGATGAAATTACACGTAAGTATTACACATTGGAAGCAAAATGAAAGGTTTGAATACACAATGGGTGGTCTGAAAATTGAGAGTACACCTTATGAGAAGGGCTTAGAAGTCGTAGTGGACTCTAAGCTATTGACTTCCCGACAGTGTTCAGAAGCCATTAAGAAGGCTAACAGAATGTCAGGTTATATAGCGCCTTGATGTGTGGAGTACAAGTCACAGGAGGTTCTGCTCAAGCTTTACTACACACTGGTGAGGCCTCATCTGGAGTACTGGGTACAGTTTTGGTCTCCAGGCTACAAAAAGGACACAGCAGCACTAGAGAAGGTCCAGAGAAGAGCAACTAGGCTGAGTTCAGGGCTACAGGGGATGAGTTATGAGGAAAGATAAAAGATCAAAAGGAGATTAACAGGAGACATGACAATTAATTATTATAAAAGGAATTAGTGCAGTGGACGGAGACTGTTGACTTTAAAATGAGTTTATCAAGAACACGGGGACACAGTTGGAAACTTGTTAAGGGTAAATTTCACACAAACATTAGAGTGTTTTCCTTACACAGAGAATCACGTGGAATAAGTGACCAAGTAGTGTGGTAGACAGGAGGACTTTAGGGATTTTCAAAACTCGACTTGATGTTGTTTGGAAGAATTAAGTGGATAGGACTGGCTAGCTTTGTTGGGCTGAATGGCCTCTTCTTGTCCAGATTGCTTTAATGTTCCAACGAATCATCACAGAGGGACTTAGACAGCAGACAAGCTTGGGAAGATTTGTGGCAGATGAAATTACACGTAAGTATTACACATTGGAAGCAAAATGAAAGGTTTGAATACACAATGGGTGGTCTGAAAATTGAGAGTACACCTTATGAGAAGGGCTTAGAAGTCGTAGTGGACTCTAAGCTATTGACTTCCCGACAGTGTTCAGAAGCCATTAAGAAGGCTAACAGAATGTCAGGTTATATAGCGCCTTGATGTGTGGAGTACAAGTCACAGGAGGTTCTGCTCAAGCTTTACTACACACTGGTGAGGCCTCATCTGGAGTACTGGGTACAGTTTTGGTCTCCAGGCTACAAAAAGGACACAGCAGCACTAGAGAAGGTCCAGAGAAGAGCAACTAGGCTGAGTTCAGGGCTACAGGGGATGAGTTATGAGGAAAGATAAAAGATCAAAAGGAGATTAACAGGAGACATGACAATTAATTATTATAAAAGGAATTAGTGCAGTGGACGGAGACTGTTGACTTTAAAATGAGTTTATCAAGAACACGGGGACACAGTTGGAAACTTGTTAAGGGGAAATTTCACACAAATATTAGGAAGTTTACCTTCACACAGAAAACCACAGACATGTGGAATAAGCGATCAAGTAGTGTGGTAGACAGTAGGACTTTTGGGACTTTCAAACCTTGACTTTATGTTATTTTAGAAGAATGAAGCAGACAAGACTGCTAAGATTTATTGAGTGAAATTACCTGTTCTCGTGTAGATTGTTCTAATGTCAACATCCATGAAAAAAAAATCAGGTGTTACTAGTGTCACGTAATCTACATGACGTCATCCGGTCATATGCTCACAATGTCCCAAGCACATGGATTTGTACAAAAATATTTTTAAATAAACCTCTTCTGGGAAAGTGCTCTTGTGAACTGATTAGGAACACGTTCAGACACAAATGGGCATTTGAACTGAAGACCTGCCTCCCACCTCATTTATTGGTCAGGGGTCCAGCACAGCTTATTTATTGGCTAATATTCTGCTTCATGTGATATCAACAAGTACAAATAAAGGTTAAAAGTTAAAGAAAAGCCAATTAAACATTATCAGAGAGACAAGAGAGGAGACCATTCAGTCCATGAAGCTCAGATATTTAGCTAATAACTAAGCTGTTCTAAGGACGAGAATTCAAATCAAAGATGCCTCAGTGAGCAGAAAGTCAGTTCACCTGTGCAGCTTCACAAACCACCACTTAATAACCCCAAAGTACTCCATTTGTGTCCATCAATGTTAATGTAACAACGAGAGGCGGGTCTGCAATTCAAATACTTGTTCGCATTTTAGTGTGTTCTGGTTTTGTTCTTTGGAGTGTTTTGCAGAAGTGGTTTATTTAACAATATTTTAGCAAACATACATGTGTTTGGAGTGTTGCGATCATATGACCAGATAACTTGCCTGTGATAACACTCATTTTGGGGGTCTCTGGCAGTGTGTGGGTTTTAAATAAAAAAACAGTGCCTCTCAGGTTCAGTGGGAGCAACTGCGGAGTGTTCAGTGTGGAGGTGAGCTGATCGCTTGGTCAGCTGTTCCACATCGGCACTCCGCAGATAGTCATTAGGAAGGCGCATCCACTGGAGTATCATAGAGAGCCTGAGTAGATCGGGAAAATAAGACAGAAAGAACGAACAAACAAGAAATGAAAAGATGGTGGTTAGGGGAAAAAATAAGGAACAGAGGAGGTGAGGCGGGATCATGGCTGAGCTGATGCTGTGGAGTGAGGACACAGGGTGGGTGATGGCTCCGGGTGGAGCGAGCAAACGGCGCTCATGGGGCAAGGGTCACTCTTCCTGAGCGCCCAAGGAGCAGAATGACCAGTCACAATCCCACAGAATGCCAAGGGATGGCTGTGGGAGAAGGGAGCAGGGCTCGCAGGATACCCCACCGAACAGCGGTGGCACAAGTTAGTCAGAAGGTGGACTGACCAGAGGAGGGTAGAGCAGCAGGGATGTGATTTTAAATGGAGCCACCAAAGCTTATAAGTGATTTTAAAGGTACAACTCCAAACTGTTTTAACCTTGCATTTTAGTGCATTTATGGGATTATCTGTTACTCATTTTAACCTCCACAAATGCACTGATTTTATTTGGGACTAGACATTAAGCCTGTTACAATAACGGGCGCTAGAACAGTAGTGCATAAACATTAGTAGGAACAGTCTATATTAAATGGCAAGGGACCTTGACCTCATTCTGTTTCTCTGCGTCACTGTATTGTGTGCCTTTAATTTTCTCTCGCAGTAATACTGGCTTTGATGTCCGTAATATGCGTTTAATTTTCTGTCACAACAGTGGGCAATCAGCAGAGTCTCCCCAGCAACTGATGTACTGTGTGGCGTGCAGCTGATAATCGTGCCTGTGGCGTCTCTCCAGCAAGTATTGTGCAGTTCCCCAGCAAGTATTTTAATGTGTGCTGGCGTGCAGCTGATTATTGTATGTGTGGCGTCTCCCCAGCAACGGATTTTATGTGTGCGAAAATAAATGTACTTTTAAAAGTCATATTGTAATATCATGAAAATTTGTATATTTAGGAAAACCCCTTCAACGACTGACACTTTACACTTTACTGGGCCAAGCTTCTTAATTGTAAATCTGACATCGTCGGAGTGAACACTTGCACAGCAACAATCACTAATCCCACCTCTTTGGGGGAGCTGGTCTCTGCGTCTCAGTACCCAATTGGTTTTTTCGTGCCTTATGTTTTAGGTCTTACCTCATTTACCGAAATCCGATTGGATCAGCCGCGCGATATTTTATAGGTCCCGCCCTCTCTGTCTTGTGTGACGCGTCAGGCGGCCTTTGAAGCATCTGCTAGAGGCCGGTGACTCTGCCACTCATTCCGCCCTTCCCTGTACTTCCGCCTTGTCCGTAATATGCATTTAATTTTCTGTCCCAACAGTGGGCAATCAGCAGAGTCTCCCCAGGAACTGATATAATGTGTGGCGTGCAGCTGATAATCGTGGCTGTAGTGTCTCTCCAGCAAGTACTGTGCAGTTCCCCAGCAAGTATTTGAATCTGTGCTGGCGTGCAACTGATTATTGTATGTGTGGCGTCTCCCCAGCAATGGATTTTATGTGCGCGACCACGACTACCCAATCAGCACTCTCCCCAGCAATGATGTGCTTTATTAAAGAGTGCCCCGCGCATGCGCACTTCACCAGAAGACACACACACGGACACATGGACGAAAAACAGGGGTTTTATTAAAGAGGATTATTTATTTGGAAAGATTGCACTGTACATTTTGAACATTTTGTTTAAAAATATACGCTCTTTGCTCCATCTCTTGCTGTGTGTGTGTGTGTCCTCATTGCCCAGTCCATCCTTCTGTTGCCCCCGGTGGAAGAGGAGTATGCCAGCTGTGGGAAACCCAGTCATCACATTGGTGTGTGTGTGTGGATTATGAAACACGACTTTTTCATGGACATTTCTGATACAGTTTGTTGTTGTCAAGTATTCATCAGCATAGATGAGGAGACTTCGTGCCAGCAAAGCAGCGGGTCCAGATGGAGTATCGCCACGACTGCTGAAGGTCTGTGCATCGGAGCTGGGGAGTCCTCTACAGTGCATCTTCAACCTGAGCCTGGAACAGGGCAGAGTCCCGAGGCTTTGGAAAACATCTTGCATCACCCCAGTCCCAAAGGTATCACGTCCTAGTGAACGGAATGACTTCCGGCCTGTTGCTCTGACATCACATGTGATGAAGTCCATGGAGAGGCTGCTGTTTCACCACCTGAGACCACAGGTTCAACACGCCCTCAACCCTCTGCAGTTTGCATATCAGGAGAAGGTGGGAGCAGAGGATGCCATCATCTATATGCTACACCGATCCCTCTACCACTTGGACAGAGGCAGTGGTGCTGTAAGAATTATGTTCCTGGCCTTGTCTAGCACCTTCAAACCAACCTCTCCTCTGCTCCTTAGGGACAAGCTGACAGAGATGGGAGTAGATTCATACCTGGTGGCATGGATCGTGGACTATCTTACAGACAGACCTCAGTATGTGCATCTTGGGAACTACACATCTGACATTGTGGTCAGCAACACAGGAGCGCCACAGGGGACTGTACTTTCTCCGGTCCTGTTCAGCCTATCTATCTATCTATCTATCTATCTATCTATCTATCTATCTATCTATCTATCTATCTATCTATCTATCTATCTATCTATCTATCTATCTATCTATCTATCTATCTATCTATCTATCTATCTATCTATCTATCTATCTATCTATCTATCTATCTATCTATCTATCTATCTATCTATCTGAAGCTTTGTTATCTCCATTCTGCATGAAACTCGAGATTAAACATTTTCCTTCGCCATTACTATAAACTACATGGGGTCAAACATTCTTTTCAGCACAAGTTACGATTTAAAGTGCAGGTGAAGTGTTTATATTATAGTACACAAATTGTAACAAGTGCCTCATGTTTTATAATATCTAACTCTAATGCGGTGTACCAAATATCTGTGCTGTTTCTGTAACGCTATCTCTAACTGACTAAGTGAGAACTTACAGTCTTGTTGGCTGTGTGAAAGACGTGATGGGGGAGTGTCCATACAGTCAAGGGTACAAAGGGGTGGAGTCTAGCCAGAGGCACGGGAGGCGTGAGTATTTAGTCTGTGATGACAACTTCAGCACATCCAGGTGACCTCAAATCTGCCATCTTTGTCAAGGGATACAGTGCGGAGAGTGGGCTTCAGTGGTGCCTGAAGACGTGTACTGGTAGGCCATTCAAGCGGTGTTTATCACTGTTGAAAATGGTCTCTACTATCCTTTCCATTCTTCATCAATCTTAAATCGAAATATTATTCTACTGGGACATTTGTAAGAACTAAAATCATTTAAAACTGTGTTTGCTGCACTTTTGTTTGTTTCTTTTTATTATTATTTTTGAATTAATCATCAGGGGTAATGTATGTTTCTATTTGGATTAATGTCTTGGTTGGGTCCGTAAATAGTTAAATGTATTAGAATTATTTTTCTATCTTCTGATATGGATGTGGACAAATTTGTTGCCCTCCCCATTATAGCTCATTGAAAAAGTACTGTGTGTCTCATCAAAGTGATGAAATGAAAAGCAATTGTCCCCTGTGTACCTGCATGCTGTAGATGTGGCATCAAGAAAAGCAACACAAGTGTGACAAGGCATCAAGTATTGCTTATTCTACACAGGTCTTCCAAAATGACCTGGACACTTTCGTTGTGGCCCCTAGAAAAGATCCTAAATTATTGAATTGGAGTGATTTTTCAAACTACAAGTTTTCTTGAATTTGTGTCCCACACGTCTCCAGTCGTGCAGTCAATCATTCAGCTTCTTTAAATTGAGACAAGCCATCAGTCTGCTGTTGGATGTCATCGTGTATCCCACACTGAACATGGACCAGAGAAAGCAAAGCAGAGAGTTGTCAGAGGAGATCAGAAAGAAAATGACGGCTAAGCATGTGAAAGGCAAAGGCTAGAAGATCATCTCCAAGCAGCCTGATGTTCTTGTGACAACAGTTAAGACGTTTAAGGTCCATAGGACTGTAGCCAACCTCCCTGGACGTGGTCGCAGGAGGAAAATCGACCTCAGAATGGGCAGAAGGATAAGTTAGAAAAGCTAAGGACGACTTCCAAAGCGATACAAGCTGAACTTCAAGGTCGAGGTCCATCAGATCAAACCATCCATCTCTTTTTGAGTGACAGTGGGCTCCATGAAAAAACACTCAGGAGGACTCCACTGTTGAAAGAAAATCATACAAAAGCCAGACTAGAATTTGCTAAAATGCTCCTTGACAAACCACAGTGCTCCTGGGAGAATGTCCTTTGGACAGATGAGACAAAACTGGAGCTTATTGGCAAGTCACATCAGCTCTGTGTCCGCAGACGAAAAAATGAAGCTTTGAAAGAAAAGGACACCAGACCAACAGTGAAACATGGCGGAAGCTCGTTGATGTTGTGGGGCTGCATTGCTGCCTTGAGTCTGCAGGGAAAAATGAAATCTCAAGATTATCAAAACATTCTGGAGTGAAATGTCCTGCCAGTGTCAGAAAGCGCTCTGTCAGTCGTAGGTCATGGATTCTCCAACAGGATAAGGAGCTAAAACCCACAACAAAAAGACCCAAGAATGGCGAAGAACAAAACACTGGACTATTCTGAAGGGGCCTGACACTGCTGGAGCAGTTTGCTCAGGATGAGTGGGCCGAACAACCTGTGGACAGGAAAAGAAGTCTCGTGAAGACCTTGAGGAATTAGTTGTGTGCAGTGATTGCAAACTCTAAAGGTTGTGCAACAAAATCTGAGGTTAAGGGTCCCATCATTTTTGTCCACACCGTTTTCATTTATGCTATTATTTGAAATATTCTGTTGAATCAAAACTCTAAAGCAAACTCTGATTTGCATTAAATACAAAATAACCAAGGATGGGGGGGCATTATGTTTGTCAGTTTCAAGTTGTTTCAGAGATAGACAGATGGACAGATACAGTAGATAGATAGATAGACAGACATTGTTTGTCCCCAGTGGGCAGTCTGGCTTTTTACAGAAGCTATTTAAACAAACAGAGATAAGTAAGTAATTAAATATACACACACACTTTGATCTAAACACACATTTGAATGACTATAAAGCAAGAAAATTCAAAAGAAAGAAAAATTCTGGGTTCTTCTTTTTCCATGCAGGTGTACCAGAACATTTGTCAGTGTCTGTATATATAGTCCTTGTCATTTACTGTCTTTTGTGTTATTTACTGTGAGGGACCACTTGGAAGTAGCGTTGGTCAGCCATTTCTCCAGTTATTATTGCTGCTGCTCTAAGGGTGGTAGTGTATAATCATTGTGATATTGCAAAATTATTCACAGTAGAGGTGTCTTGTCTCGGTATTAAATAAATTCTAAAGATGTTCGCTCTTCCAAAAACTTGATACAAATCCATTTCTAGTTGTGTAAGCAGAGGTCATGTGTTTCACCAGTGGGGTGCAAGGACTGGGAAGGAAATGTCAGTCGAGTTGCTGCTTCTCATTCAGATCTTTGTTAGAAGTGTACGTGGACATTGTTAAATAAATCTCTTCTCGAAAGTCTTGTGGACATCAAATATAAATGCACAGTTGGCATCTCCTCAATTTGCTCAACTCTTAACTTTAATTCCACCTCCCTTGCGTATTTCACTTTCTCCTTCTCCTGATATTTTTTTTTTTGACTGAGCTCAAGCTGATTGGTCAAAGGTCAGATCTGCTGGCAATCATCTCCGAGCTTCTGGAATCTTGTCGGGTGACTTCAGAGGAATGTGCTGTCCCATCTCTTTAGTGACAACTGCTATATACTTGGTTACTGACATTACATCTTAGACATGCCATCCGTTTCATGCAAGTCCTATCTTGCTGCCAGTTTGTTTTTGCCTTGTGTTGTTATTTCAGTAGAACAGCTCTGACTTGAGTGTTGTTTTCTTTCATGGGAATTTTTTTTTCTTTCATCCAAATGACTTTAAAAGTAGAGTGAATCGTTCATTAGCAGGTAAATATAATTTAAACATTTTGAGTCTCCTGAGGGAGAAGTTTGTTCAGCATATGGCATAAAGAGACATGTTGCAAATGCCAGGTGTCAGGTCAGGATGGGTTGGGAAGCATGCACTGGTACACCACACAACACGAAACAGCTCGGGATCCTGATTGTCAACCCCCAAGGCAGACGCACAATCTAGTCCCACCCTCTGGAAATGACTGTCTATCTGCCACAGCCAGGTGTTATGTGAGCATCCCCTTGGCCCTGGTCCAGCCCCTGTGGTCCTCAACAATGAGGATCCTGTGAGCCAAGGAATTGTGCCACATGACCGTAGTGCCATAACTGACGCTCCCTCACAATGCAGGTAATGTGCCTCATTCGGGACTCCATGAGCAATTGCTAATTTGACACAAAGTCAAACCAGGGGTACCCAAAAATTCTCTGAAAGGACACAATACAGAAGGAGTCCAGTCTTCATCTCAGGTCACTGGATAGCATCCATGTCTCGCAACCGTATAGCAAGACAGGAAGCACCAGCGCCACACACCCCTTTCCAGCGACCTCATGACCCCCCCATGCTGTCCCATGTGGTGCATTTCCCCGAGGGTGATCTGGCTCATAAGATCCTCATTGTTGGGGACCCAACTGGCTGTATCAGCCCAAGGGGTCGCCCACGTAACAGCTGGCTGCGGCAAAAAGAGGGTCATTTCCGGAGGGTGGGACCTGACCATGTGTCTGCCTGGGGGCTTGCCAACCGGGATCCCGAGCTGTTTCGACATATAGTGGGTGCGGCAACGCACTGTACCAGTGCATGCTCCCCAACTTGACATGACATGATGTTTTGCTCTCTTGGTCACGTTCACGCTCCCCCTGATCTGACATTGCTGTTTTTCAAATAAATTACGATTTTTTTCGTAGGCTTCAGGGATTCTAGTGTTAATGGATAATTGATGCTACTTTTGTATGAGGGACGTTAAAAAAGTTTGCACACTTTTTTTAACTCTATTTATTAAAAATTTCAAAAACCAATGACATCATTTTTCTACACAGTCACCTTCATTTGTGATGCAATTTTCCCAGCGTCGTGCCAAATTTTTAATGCCCAATTACTTCTCGTCCCACCTTCATCATTTCCAACGAAAATACAGAAGTGCAGAAACTTTCTGAACGTCCCTCGTATTTATGTCAATACAAATTGGCATTTTTCTACTTCCACATCTGTAAAATCAAAAGTTATGAAATGCTAATTTTTTTTAATCTAAAATTATGCCATAGTCCATGTTTTAGTGTATAATTAGTCTTCCTCCCTGTTAAGTTGTTTTTTTTTCCCATACAGGTGGAAGAGGAGAAAAGAAGAAAGAAAGAAGAAGCTGCTAAAAAGAAACAAGAACAGGAAGTAAGTGAGAGTTTATCTGTTAAAACACCGCGTTGTGAGAACCTGATTAAAGACCAGACGGCTTTTCTGACTCCTCTGCTAACTTTAACAGCACGTCAACTGATTGATCTATGCCAGCTACGCTGTGCCTTATCTGTTTTGAAAAGGAAAGTCTATCTAATGAAATGCTGTGTCTGTTTGCAATGCACTCTGCTGTTTCAAATTTTTGGTTTAATTCTTTTTTTCACAAAGTTTACTTCCCATTATAGTTTTAACTGATAAAAATGAGAGCCAAACTGCTTTAGGTGGTCTTGGTTGTTTCTCGCTTTCATTGAAAATCCTGTAGCCTGAAGACCATGACACGAGGAGATAAAATAAAGATACAATGTGTGCCAGTTTCTAATACCAAAATAAAATGAACTTTTCAAAATTTTCTTTTTTTTTTCTACACAGATGGCAAAGTTGGCAAAGATGAAAATCCCACCTAGTGAAATGTTCAAATCAGAAAGCGACAAGTATTCCAGCTTTGATGAAAATGTAAGTCGAATGCTGGATGGATGATCTTCATTTTTTTGGGTTTAGTCAGGTGATAATATGCATTGTTTGGTGTTAGTGAGGAGTGCTCTTAACACACACTGTGTCACTGCCATTAAACCTTTTCAGTTTCTACAGTTGGGTTCTCCATTTTTCATGGATTCGAGTATTCGTGGATGGCAATTGCCGAGTTGACATCTCTTAGTCAGACAACTACTTCCACACGAACAAGCCAGGCACAGGACACAGAACACAAATCCAGGACAAAACCTGTAATCATTTAGGGTAGTGGGAACTGTAATCCAAATGAATGGGGTGGCCATAGCTGTGAAAATGATACAGTAACAGTCACACCAAACGATCACAATCCTCCCGACCCTGATGAATACACAATGGGAGGTGTGAAAATCAAAAGTACGCGTTATGAGAGGGATTTAGGAGTCGTAATGGACTCAACGCTATCAACTGCCAGACAGTGTTCAGAAGCCATTAAGAAGGCTAACAGAATGTCAGGTTATATAGCGCCTTGATGTGTGGAGTACAAGTCACAGGAGGTTCTGCTCAAGCTTTATAACACACTGGCGAGGCCTCATCTGGAGTACTTGGTGCAGTTTTGGTCTCCAGGCTACAAAAAAGACACAGCAGCACTAGAAAAGGTCCAGAGAAGAGTGAATAGGCTGAGTCCAGGGCTACAGGGGATGAGTTACGAGGAAAGATTAAAAAAGCTGAGCCTTTACAGTTTAAGAAAAAAAAGATTAAGAGGAGATCTGACTGAAGTGTTTAAAATTATGACGGGAATTAGTCCAGTGGATCGAGACGGTGACTTTAAAATGAGTTCATCAAGAACATGAGGACATAGTTGGAAACTTAAGGGTAAATTTCACTCAAACATTACAAAGTTTTTCTTCACACGGAGAACCACAGATGCTTGGAATAAGTGACCAAGTAGTGTGGTAGACAGGAGGACTTTTGGGACTTTCACAACTGAACTTGATGTGATTTTAGAAGAATTAAGTGGATTGGAATGGAAAGCTTTGCTAGGCTGAATGACCTGTTCTCGTCTAATGTTCTTACAGCTTTCTTTTTAAATCCAGCACCTCATCTTCTTTCTCCCAGCAGCCCAAGAGTGTGAACAGCAGAAGTTGCCTAGTGGCATAGTGATCCCAAGGCTGCTGGGAATTGAAGTCCTTTTCATATAGCGCTGCTACCGAATAAGTTAAAAATAAAAATTCAACTTCCTATCACAATGTTACTTCAATGTAAAAACACGCCGACCCCACAACCAGAAATCTCAGCCTCAACTGATCCTTCTTCATCTGAGGGAGCAGAAACACCAACAGCAAGCAACTAAGCTTGTGTTAAACTTTTTTTTCCCTCCATTTATTTAAGTTTTATATGTGTACTTGTTAAGAGTGTTTAGCAGAATTTTTATTTGTTTTTTGGTTTATAAAATGCATACAAGTATGTAAATGTATAATTTAAAATTTACCTATTAATTACAGATCGATATCTCTTTATCATAACATTAAAGATCTCATTTTTCTCTTTTAAATACTGTACACTAGTTGGATTCACTTACATGAAAAACATTCAAACTTGCTTATTTAAGTGAAAACCCTAATATTCAAAGATTTCATTTTTCGCAAGTGGTATTGACACATAACCCCCACGAATACGGAGACATTGTTGTATTTTTTTGTCTGCTTTGCTTTGTTGCCCTCCCCAACCATAATTTATCGTCTATGGTGGAGCAGCGAAAGGTTTAGATTTGTCCAAAATTTTGATCTCTGGTTTTCAAATGATCTCAGCGTTTTTGGGTCCCCTGATATCGAAAACATCGATATCTCAATGATGGGTGTGTGTCTTCAGTGAACGGCAGAAATTAATTTGTTGACCTTTCTGGGACTGTAGTTTGACTTGGCTGAATGTGTGGCTCCCATCTGTCAGCTTGTAGCAGTTCGGTGCTGCTAAGATTCACACCGTCAAGATGACGGTGATTTATTTATTTTTATAGAGGATCCCAGGGACGCACCCAGCCTTGGCTTGACCCGCACACACTCACAAACAGAGACAAAATGAAGCACACTGGGAACTAACAATTAAAGAATGTAATGAAATTAATTAAATAATACTGTATAAATAATACCACCCCCAGTAGCCCTACAGCGATATTACATTAAACACAAAAACACAACTCCACACAGCAAAGTCCATGGAATATCACACCGCATGTAATGAGAGATGACGCGAGTAAGTCCAGAGATCTGTATGTTGTAAGGGAATGAAAAAACAGTCCTATCGGTAAACACTGTAAGGATGAAGACGGATGGATGGTTCAGGAGCGCTCCTTTTCTTGCGGGGAAGCCAGTGAATCCACAATCAGTCCTCAGCACACCGGTGGACAGAAGACAACCCAAACCCCAACAACGATACAATCCAGGACACAAAAACTAAATACGGCTTAATCAACAGAAGGCAGTCCGACAGGTAAACGAAACACAAAATACAACAACAAAAAACGCCTTTTTTTTTTTTCTTTCGGACACCTGCCCTCCTTTTAAACCCCTCTGACCACCTTTGACCTCAACAGCCCCTGCAGGGACTGCTGGGAGATGCAGTTCTCACTATTAGTAGTACTGCTACAATCCCCACCCCCTGGCTGTGGTGTATGGCCGAACCAAGGCTTGAGGTTTGAGATGTTTACTGTGTCTGCCTTCTTAGTCCCTGGCAATCCCCGCTCTACTGCTTAGGTCACTGGTCCCTTCTTTTGGACAACAGTTGCCAGGCTGATCTTACTGCCACACTTTGGCTAAGTATGTCCCACTGTCACAAAAACGGTGTTTAGCCTTGACATTTATTATCAGTGCACAAGTCTTCATTAAATGAGTGTAGGTTTCGTTAGTGAGTTTTTAAGACTTTTTTTTCTAGAAAGTTGGCTTTTATCGTTCAAGAAGTGGAAGTGTGAAGCTCTTAGATGGATAGATAGATAGATAGATAGATAGAAAGGCACTATATGATAGATAGATAGATACTTTATTAAACCCAAGGGGAAATTCCCATACTTCAGCAGCAGCATACTGATAAAGAACAATATTAACTCTTTCAGGGCTGATGTCGACTTTTGTCAAAAGGAGGAGTTGACGATGGTAATCAACTGTAAACTGTGACAAAACCCACCGTTACGTTTCAGTTGGACTCTCATTGCTAGAAGGAAAGTTAGCTTCATTGGTTTGACTGAGATTTCCTGCGCTCGTGTGAGTAGTAAGGCGCAAACAATGGCAAAAATGGCACTGACATAATGGCAAGAGATCAAAGCGAATGCGAAGCAAACGACATTTTGCTTGTTATCTCTGAACTGAACTATGACTTGCTGGACTCCGATTTTGATACAAGTGACCAAAAACGAATGTGAGGTTCCAGCTTCAGCTGACTGGTCCCCAGCTAGTTGTGGTGCTGACAATGTTCACCAGATAGAACTGCCACTTAACAATGATAAGAGATAGAAACGACATTGCAATGCACCGAGACTGTGATCGCTGCTGCTGCTGCTACCCCAGCCTCGTGAAGACAAGCCTGTCGCCCATTTTTGTCAAACTGGCAGCCACAGCATGCAGCAACAGACGTTTAATGTTGATTTCTGTGTGAAACCATTGCTTTTCAGAAACTATGTTTTTTGGAAAAAATATTCAGCCCTAACAGAGTTAAATTAAAGAGTGATAACAATGCAAGTATAACAGACAGACAATAACTTTGTATAATGTTAACGTTTACCCCCACGGGTGGAATTGAAGAGTCGCATAGTGTGGGGGAGGAATGATCTCCTCAGTCTGTCAGTGGAGCAGGACGGTGACAGCAGTCTGTCGCTGAAGCTGCTCCTCTGTCTGGAGATGATCCTGTTCAGTGGATGCAGTGGATTCTCTATTATTGACAGGAGCCTGCTCAGCGCCCGTCGCTCTGCTACAGATGTCAAACTGTTGACTTTTATTATGGGAAATATTTCATAAATAAAAATCTGATGTGTTTCAAAACAGTTCAGTGAATGCACATATGTGATGCATACATTTTATTACTTGTTATCGTGCGTTTAATTTTTTTTTTAATTCTGATTGATTCATTTGAGCCTTACTGTGTTGGCACTTCCCAACCAGGCCTCACCTATGTGGAGTTTGCACATTCTCCTGTGGTCTACATGGCTTTTCCTTTGGGGGCTCCAGTTGTCCTCCCTGTTCAGAACGTGCATGTGGCAGATAAGCCGGTGAGGGTGTGTACATACGTGACTGGGCCTTGCAGTGGACTGACACCCTACTGAAAGGGTGGGCTCAGGCTCTCACATGACTCTAAATTGCATTAAGTCTGTTTGAAAATGTTATGTCATGGTTGACCTTCATGTGATCTTTGACATTTTGGTGACCACTGAAGTAAAGAATTAAATAAGACAATGCTGAAAAATTACCAGGGATTCATTTTGATATTTATATTTTTTTTTCTAGGGTTTTCCCACCCATGACGCAGAGGGCAAAGAGATAAGCAAGGGTCAAACCAAAAAGCTGAAGAAACTCTATGAAGCTCAGGACAAACTGTACAAGGAGTACCTGGAAATGGTCCAAAATGGTGGAAGTGCTTGAACGCCCCTCCTGAAGAAGATCACTTCAAGTACAGCGGAGCAGATGGCAGGTCCAGAAGAGAGCCGGGCATTCAGACGCTGATCACCTTTTCATGTGACTGTGAACAAAAAATGTGAAGTTATTGTACAGTAACATGGGGCACACATGTCAAGAAGTTTCAAAGAACCCAAAAAAAGGATTTGTTTTCCATACATCTTTGCTCGTCGTATTGATTTCAGTGAGTGCTGTCTGTGACTGCGTAGTCGGAGAGCCGGGTAGCCGATGTTTTTACGGAGTCAGGATGACCGTGCGTGGTGGTCGTCGCACTTTTTTTCTTTTTTAATCTTCTTCCACAACGCAAGGTTTGAATTGACCGGAAGCGTAGGAAGCCTTCACTGTGTGCTCACCACACTGCAGATGTTTTTGATAGCGTATTTAGTAGATGCTTCAGATTTATTTATTTTTTCCAGAAAATACAGAAAGTGATCATCCAGTCCATTAAGCTTGCTTGCTTACCTGAACATCCTCTAGCATCTCGTCACATCGTGACAGTCCCAGTTCTGGCTGAATGACTTGGTGGTTTCCTCAGATTCCTGTCTCTCTTTACATGTACAAGTTGTTTCCAAGATGCAGTTCTCTTTAATTTACAGTAAGTGTTTGATCACACTGGACAAACAAGATAATGCTTCCTGAACACCTTGGGGTGTTTCTCGTGGCCCGTTGATCACAAAAAAGTCACCTTTAAATTTTTCTGTCATGTACCGTTTTATTGCAGTTGCCTGGTTTTGTGATTTCCTCTCATTTTCTAAGTAAACATATACCGTACGTACGTATTATTAATATTAAAAGACCCAGGTTCGGTTTACATACAGACGAAAAAAATAAAAATCACACAGAAGACAAAAGTTTCTCGAAGAGGAAAGTTTTGAGTTGAGATTTAAAGGTCGAGAAAGAGGAATAAACTCTCAGAGACTGAGAAAGAGAATTCCAGAGTTATGGGGAAGAAGGATATGAAATTTGGCAAATAAGACAAGACCACTCAGTCCATATAGCCCATTTGTTTAGCTCATAGCTAAGTTGACCCAACTACAACATCTACAGCTGGAACATCTGTGCTGATCTAAAAGTCGTGGCACTGCGACTAGGAGTGCATCTCGGATTGACCAAGAACTGCAAATGGGAGAGTTGTGCAAAACAGTCTCGTTACGTTAAAAACAAACTGGACACTCCAGGTGGCCCATAAACCGCTTGTCGACCCAACACACAAATATTTGCCACCCATTCATATAAAACTTGGGCTGATTAGCAATTCTGTGAAAGTGATGAACAAGGAAGGTGAAGGATTTCGATATTCGATCATTCCATGAATAACTGATAGCCAAGATTAAGGAAGGTCCACAGATGAGACACGTCATCAATGAAGAATGCGGTTCAAAGGTTTGCTAGTGGGACCACAGGAAAGGCATTCAAGGATGTTGTCAAGAATTTCCTTGGCAATTCCACCAGAACACGTCCAGCTGGTTGACAACACGCTTCAGGCATCCAAGAGCATGAAGTGCAACGTGTCGCTGAAGATTCGTGTTCTGCATTCACGCTTGGGTCTTGATCCCTGCTAATCTTGGTGCAGTCAGTGACGTACATGGGGAAAGACTTCACTAATGGCGGAAACGCAGCATCAGGGCAAATGGAATCCATCAGTTGGCTGACTGTCACTGGACACTGAAACAAGCAGCGTCAGACCCCAAGAACAAATGGAAATCAGCAGCGAAACATTTTCAGCTCAGTTGAAGACATACAACATGTTAGCATCATTAAGTGGATAAACACACTAAACTCAATACACGTTTGTTTGACATTTCTCCAAATTCCTTTGTGAAACGGTCAATCTGAGGTTATATTTGTGTTCGTTCAGCTTGAAGGTGTCTGTCATAATGGCCAAACATTTTTCAGTGTGACCGTCCAGTGTTATTTAACTGACATACCGTATATACTCGCGTTTAAGTTCTCCGGCAGATAAGTTGGTGCTTGATTTTACCGTTTAATTTCTGGTATTTTATAATGTTGGTCATATAAGTCAAATGTGGAAAACTCACGCTATTGGTCCAAGAGATTATGACATGCGAACGCCCACCTGAGAGAGTAACCACGGGACACATGGCCTTTATTTTCTATGTATTGTGCCTAAGTGACCACACGGTAATACCCAAACTATTCCGAAGTGATGATTGCCATATTTTGTGCTTTTAGTATCTCACCCCCTCACATACCTTTATCGTCAGAGCATCCCTTACCTACGATGGAGCGTTCAATCAGAAGAAAAAGCTGAAGAAAATAAATCTCTTTGGTCCATTTTATACGTGCCTCTGCTGTCAGTCTGTGTTGGGTCGACGCCTCTATAGCGCCTTTGCCACACATTTTTCACAGTGTACCAGTCTACTTGTCCCAGGCGGACATTGGGCTTGCCCCTGTCCCCACAGATAAGACCACAAACCGGAAATTTCAGAACCATTTCAGGAAATTTCAGGTGTCAGCGTTTTCAAAATTTTTAAAAAGTGTGATCAAAAGGGCTGTCTCAGTGCTAGTGTGGCCTATGCCTTCTAGCAATCAAAGTCCAACTAAAACATAACGGCTGGTTTTGTCACAGTTTACAGTTGATTACCATCGTCAACTCCTCCTTTTGACAAAAGTCGACATCCACCCTGAAAGAGTTAATACAGACTGTTCAACAAAAGGAGAACAAGAAAACCAAAGGAATATTTTATTTAAGGTCAAAATTTAGTTTTTAAATATTGGATTGTTTTTTTTTTCTTAATCTGATCCCATTTTTTATAAAATTGAAAAGCGTTTATGGTCTTACCATCCATCCATCCATTAACCAACCCGCTATATCCTAACGACAGGGTCACGGGGGTCTGCTGGAGCCAATCCCTGCTAACACAGGGCGCAAGGCAGGAAACAAACCCCAGGCAGGGCGCCAGCCCACCGCAGTATGGTCTTACCTTTATCTGTAAATGAAGTCCATGCGCCTGTCCTTCCCCATGAAAATCTCCGTCACTTTCTTGTAAAGGTCCTCCTCATTTTCCTTTAGTTTTAAGTCTTAATCTTTCATTTTAGCAGTCAGTCAGAATAAAAAATAAAAATAAATGGACCGCTGCAGTGCCCTTGACTTTCTGATGTCACTAACTTATTGGCGCCTCTGCGGAGAAGAACAGCAGCAACGAGCACCTGTTGGGCTCACAGGCGCCCCCTTCAGGGAGACACCGTACTGTCTGCCTCACTCACCGTGTGCGGTTTTATGTCCGATCAGCAGACTAAATATGTCACACACATTCACTAAAGATATTAGAAAGTCAGAGTGTGTAATAAACGTGTCTGCAAACCTTATATTGGCGACACACAGAGAGACAGCGACAGGCAGGTGACAATCAGCCCCGTCAGTGTGTGAGGGACAGCGCAGTCCGAGGGGAGGTGAGGCTCGTCACTGTCACACCTTGCGTTTCTCCTCTGTATCTTATCAGGAAATGAGCAAAGTCAGCGATTTTGACTGTAAAAACGATCAAAATGATTGGAATCACACAGAAAACAAATTTATAGCACAGACCAGTACTATGATGTTTGCTGATGACATTGTGATCTGTAGCGAGAGTAGGGAGCAGGTTGAGGAGACCCTGGAGAGGTGGAGATATGAGAGGAGAGGAATGAAGGTCGGTAGGACCACCAAGACAGAATACATGTGTGTAAATGAGAGGGAGGTCAGTGGAATGGTGAGGATGCAGGGAGTAGAGCTGGCGAAGGTGGATGAGTTTAAATACTTGGGATCAACAGTACAGAGTAACGGGGATTGTGGAAGAGAAGTGAAAAAGAGAGTGCAGGCAGGGTGGAATGGGTGAAGAGTGTCAGAAGTGATTTATGACAGATGGGTATCAGAAATAGTGAAAGAGAAGATCTATATCACAGGTGTCGAACTCCAGTCCTGGAGGGCCGCAGTGGCTGCATGTTTTCATTCTAACCATCTTCTTCATTAGTGAGCCGTTTTTACTGCTAATTAACTTTTGCTTTAGTTTTAATTAACTTGACTCAGGCCCCTTAATTGTCTCTTTTTCCTTAATTAGTAGCTAAACAATAATGAGACATCAAACAAGCCACCATATGACCAGATCACGTGTGCCCATCACACAATATCTGAAAATAAACAAAGGTGAAGGTCTCAGTAAGGCTGATCTCTCAGGTCACAAAAACATTTTGATGTTGTTCTTAGAAAAAAACAGAATACAGTTTGGAAATGTCTGCTGTGGCAGAATGAGAGCAGCAACAAACCATGGAATTAAATAACAAGTTTAATTAACAGCAAGAATCGGCTTCTCATTAGGAGACTGGTTGGAGTGAAATTGGTTGAAGTTTGAAATCCCAGTTTAGCTGGTCATCTGTTGGCTTGTTTCATGTCTCATTTCTGTTTGGCTGCCATGTAATGAAGAAAAGAATCAATTCAGAGGACTGACTCCTTAAAAACAGGGCTATTAAAATGAAGGGAAAAGGAGTTAATTAGCAGCGAAAATTGGTCACTGATTAGGAAAAGGGTTAGAATGGAAACCTGCAGCCACTGCGGCCCTCCAGGACGGTAGTGAGACCAGCTATGTTATATGGGTTGGAGACGGTGGCACTGACCAAAAAGCAGGAGACAGAGCTGGAGGTGGCAGAGTTAAAGATGCTAAGATTTGCATTGGGTGTGATGAGGATGGACAGAATTAGAAATGAGGACATTAGAGGGTCAGCTCAAGTTGGATGGTTGGGAGACAAAGTCAGAGAGGCGAGATTGTGTTGGTTTGGACCTGTGCAGAGGAGAGATGCTGAGTATATTGGGAGAAGGATGCTAAGGATAGAGCTGCCAGGGAAGAAGAGAAGAGGAAGGCCTAAGAGAAGGTTTATGGATGTGGTGAGAGAGGACATGCAGGTGATGGGTGTAACAGAGCAAGATGACGAGGACAGGAAGATATGGAAGAAGATGATCCGCTGTGGTGACCCCTAATGGGAGCAGCCAGAAGAAGAAGAAGATGATGATGACAGGTGAGTCTCTGCCTCCTGTGCCTCCTCTGACCGCACGTCCCTGTTGAGCATAACATCCCTGGACTTGCATTCATCAGTTTTTATGATATCATCTAATATTTTATTTGCCTTTTTAGTTGCTTCTGTGCTTTGTTTAGCCCCTAAGTCCTTCTCAGAGGTCTCTTCCTGTAGCTCCGTGTCTCCCGTCTTGTGTTTCTAATTGACGTTTCTTTATGTAGCACTTTGCACTTTTCTACATTAAACTCCATTCTCCTCGCGTTCGCCCCGTTCTGAAGCTTCCTCAGGTCCTTCTGAGTTCTTTTTGCTGCCTCCTCCTCAGTGTCTGCCATTCTTCCAGTTTCTGTGTCATCTGTGAATTTGACAAGTTCACTAACTGCACCAGAATCCGTGCCATTAATGTACATCAGAAAAAGTAACGAGGGTCCAAGTACTTTAGCCTGACTGACTTGCAGACAGTCAGTGTCAGTGTCATTGTCCTCGGTGGCCGATGTTTTATTAAGGGTCACTTAATCTCAAGTTCTCTCAAACTGACTTGCAGGTGTCATGGACCCCGGGCATGGAGATGGCCTTCTGGGTGGGATGGAGTAAGGCTCCCTTACCCGGCTGGGAGGCCAGTTTAACAGAAGGACAGGAAGAGACCACTCACGTGGACCACTTCCTCCCCAGATACAATAGGTGGGAGTCGGCTACGGTGCCTGCATGGATACCCGCAGGGTGGGCTGGGAATTGCAGCCCCGTTAGGCTGCCAAGGGGAGCTGCTGGGACAGACCATCTGCCTGACCCGGAAGTTTTTCCAACGTGTGGTGCAGTAACACCGGAAGTCCTCCCAGGTCTGGCATAAAAGGGCCAAGACGTCTCACCTCAGGGGGGTCAGAGTCGGGAAGTGGAGGATGAAGCTCACCTGGAGGAGGAGAAGAAGAAGGAGATGGAGAGAAGGACAATAATTGTACTCGGATGACTCTATCGCTGAGAGAAAGACATTTGTCAAGGTATTGTTCTTAAACATGGGACTTGTGTTAGTGCTAGTGTGCTTGAAGGTTTGAGGGCTCAGTGGCGTCCCCCCCCTACAGGTCACACAGGACAGAGTCAGCTCTACTCATCAATGTACTGGCCACTCCATTCTTAATGGCATTGTCCACAGCAGACATAGCAGATTGTACCTGCTACTACAAACTGATAGAAAACGTAAACCAGAAACCTCCCATCTGCTCCAACACACCTGAACCGCCTCAAAATACAGAGGTGACGCCGACCCCTTCTGTAGAGAGCCCCGGTAATGGTGGTCCACTCCAGTTTGCTCCTCTGGTTGCTTAAAGGTCCTCAGCCAGCTATGCCGCGTCACCGTCAATGGTGGTAAAAGACCCCAATATTGTTGTATCGTCAGAGAACTTCTGTTGCTGAAAAGACTCGGTGGTGCAAGTGAAGTATGAGGTGGAAGGAAAGAAGCAGCAAATATCATCCAAGCACTCACACAAAGACCCCTGTGACTTTATGTGGGCAGAGCAAGCTGCGCAGTTGGCATGTGCCGCCTCCTGTTTGTCTCGTTGCTGTCTGGTATGGCGTTCACCCAACATGCCCTTTGGTATTAAACATAATTGGGCTTCAGCTTCCACAACACAACATGAAGGAACCTGCATGTCCTGCCGCGTCATTCCTGTTCCTTCAAGCTCAGCACCTGCATGTGAGTTTCGTAATCCCAAAGATGAGTCGGACGGCTGCACAAAAAAAATGGAAACCTGGTGCTTGGCTGGAGGACGATCTGCAGGGTCCATCCATCCATCCTTCAGTCTGCTTCTCCACTAGAGTGTCACGGGACACTCCTGCCTATCCAGGGTGCAAAGTGTGACCCAGCCCTGGACAGTGAGGCACTTCACAGAAGGTGAATATGGGGGGTGTGGGGTGGGAGACAAACCTACACAGACATGGGGAGAACATGCAAACTCCACACAGGTCCTGATTCAAGTCCAGGACACTGCAGCTGCTCCACCGTTGGGCCGTTAGAACTTTACAAGAAACACATTTATTGAGAAGGTGGCACAGACATGCGGTGATTCATGCTGCTCCTGCTGTCCTTCACATGATGTTACGTGTATGGAGTTTAAATGTTCACACTGCGTAAGGATTTCCCCCCTCATTGCTGAAGACATAAAGATTAAATTATCTGGCAATTCAATATGAACTGATGTCCAAGGTTGTTCCCGATCTTGAACCCAGTGCTTCTGAGGTGGGCTCTAGCTCCATTATGACCCTGAAACAGAGTAAGCAGGCTGGAGAATAATAATACGTAATTTTCCAAAACACACCACTAAGGCTGTAACTCTCCATCATATCATACTCACCAAAAAATGTTTCAAATGAAACTGAACTGAAACTTGAAAGTCCCTAAAGGAACACTTTGAGCTCCGCTACTTGGTAACTTCTTCAGTGTGTCAACGTACAGTAGAGTGAGATCACACAAACAAACCGCTGGGGCGAGATAACATTTCTCCTTGAATACAAGGATAAATGTCTATGTCTCTGTCATTCCAACAGATGGTACACCTATCAGCATGACTGCAAAAAGAATGTGGAGAGCTGAATAATGATGGCATAGTGCAGCCACAGTCCCAGTGAGGTGCTATACAGGGGCATTGCTGCTGGTATAAAGATGGATAGATCTTAGATAGATAGATAGATATATAGTGCTATCTATCTATCTATCTATCTATCTATCTATCTATCTATCTATCTATCTATCTATCTATCTATCTATCTACCCCAGTCTCCTTTCTTGACACACTTCTGCTGAATAATTCATTAGCTGAAAGTCCTCAGTGTTATTGCGTCACAGAGAGGGTGTGCAGCATTGGTCATAATGGCACTCAGTTTTGTCTTCATTCTCTTCTCTGCTACTTCAGTTGTGTTACTCTTGGGTGTATTGTGTGTGGGAGTAGGGGTGGGTTTGTTATTGTCTGTTATATAGTGCCTTTCATATCTATCTATTGTGGCAGGTGGCTGGGGGTGGTACCCAGCCGGGATGCCCAGAAGGACTGGAGGAGAGCTTACGCCTCCTCCAAACCACAAGGGGGCGACCATCCTGGTGGCTTTGGGGACCACGGGAACTGAACTTGGATCTATCTATCTATCTATTATATAGTGCCTATCTATCTATCTATCTATCTATAGTGCCTTTCATGTCTGTCTGTCTATCTATCTATCTATCTATAGTGCATTTCATGTCTATCTATCTATCTATCTATCTATCTATCTATCTATCTATCTATCTATCTATCTATAGTATCTATCTATCTATCTATCTATCTATCTATCTATCTATCTATCTATCTATCTATCTATCTATCTATCTATCTATCTAAAGCACTTTCAGCTCCATCATTTGTATGGAAACATGCTGTAGAACTGAATGTTGTTGTTGTTGTAAGACATTGACTTTTTAGGGTACCATCCCATTTATTACAAGTATTTTTGGCCCATATTTTATGCAGGACCTTACACTTTTACTCGACTGAGTACACCAAGAGGTGTCATCAGAAAAAGAATCGGAAGGATTTGAAGCTGTGCCTGCCATATCAACCGAACCCCCTAATGGGATACGTGGGGTCAACGTTATTCCAGGTTTATTCCTCTTGCTCCTCTGTCTCTTGCTTTATCTATCACCACATCTTTTTACCTTCTTCTTGCCCTTCCAATTGAAATCCATCTGGAGGTTTCTTAACCCAAACTCAAGAACATATTCGTTCTACTCACCAGTGCATTATAGCTACTCAAGAATTGATTATTTTTTTATAGATAATAATTTCCTGCCTACAATTAAATTATGCAAATATGACACAATTGTTATCTCTGACCATGCCCCTCTAGTCTTGGAGCTAAAATCAATAAGCCCCTCGTACTCACCTCGCAGATGGCGTCTTAACCCTCTTTTATTGGCAGACGAGAACTGCACAGAATTTATATCCAAACAAATCAGCTTCTTCCTAGAGACAAACATGTCTACAGAGGTTTCTGCAGGAACACTCTGGGAAACTCTAAAGGCCTTCCTAAGAGGCCAGATTATTTCATATCTTTCCCATAGAAATAAATTAGAAACCAAGAAAGTGTCAGAGCTAAGAAATGAAATTACTAGAATAGATGAAGAACAAGCCAGGCGTCCAAGTGAAGCTCTTCACAGGAAAAGGCAGGCCTTGCATACAGAACTTAACATCTTAACAACTAAAGAAACTGAACAACTTATTTATAAGTCTAGACAGCATTACTATGAACACGGAGAAAAAGCTAATAAGCTTTTAGCTCAACAAATTCATAAACAAGAAGTTCACAATGCAATACCAGTAATCACCAACAAGAATGGAGAAGAAATCATCGACCATAATAAAATAATGCACACATTTAGAGATTACTATAAGTCTTTATATTCCACTGAGCCCAAAGAAAACAACACGCAATCTAATGCATTTCTGGATAATTCACAAATACCACAAATAGATGCTTTAAGTGCTGAGGAACTAGATAAACCTCTAACGCTAACAGAATTACTAGACGCTATAAAGTCACTACAAAGCGGGAAATCATCAGGCCCTGATGGTTACCCCGTAGAGTTTTATAAGAAATTCTCCACTCAGCTAGCTCCACTCTTATTGGTAACATTTACAGAAGCTAAAGACCACCAAATACTACCTCAAACATTTCGACAAGCATTAATCACCGTCTTTCCTAAACAAAATAAGGACTTGTTACAATGTGCATCATATAGACCAATTTCACTCCTGAATAATGATGTTAAGATACTCTCAAAAATCCTAGCTAGAAGGATGGAGAAAGTGCTGCCCTCGGTAATATCACAAGATCAAACTGGATTTATTAAAGGCCGACATCTATCTTCAAATCTCCGACGCTTGTTTAATGTTATATATTCACCAGCAAAATCAAACACCCCAGAGATATTACTATCATTAGACGCAGAAAAGGCATTTGACATGATCGAATGGAATTACCTTTTCACTGCATTGGAGAAATTTGGGTTTGGCCCGAATATTTGTGCTTGGATTAAACTACTGTATACCAGTCCAGAAGCTTCAGTTTGTATTAATAAAATTTGCTCAGACTACTTTAAACTAGAACGTGGTACCAGACAAGGATGTCCCTTGTCGCCACTGTTGTTTGCAATCGCTATTGAACCACTGGCGGTTCACTGCCGAAATTCTCATCAGATAAAGGGGATTGTCAGAGAAGGACTGGAACAGAAAATTTCTCTATATGCAGATGATATGGTCTTATATATATCGGACCCAGAAAACACTGTCCCTGCTGTTTTAACAGCACTAACAGAATTTCAAAAGATATCTGGTCTTAGAATTAATCTGAATAAAAGTATACTCTTTCCAGTGAACTCACAAGCATATAATATTAAATTAGACACCCTACCTTTTACCATAGCAGATCAGTTTAAATACCTAGGGGTAAATATCACTAGTAAACATAAAGCTCTTTATCAACAAAATTTTGGCGTCTGTATGGAAAAAATTAAGCAAGACTTGCATAGATGGTCAACCCTTCATCTCACTCTAGCCGGAAGAATTAACATTGTTAAGATGAATATCCTTCCTAAACTTCTCTTTTTATTTCAAAACATTTCAATATATATCAATAAATCGTTTTTTAAACAGTTAGATTCAATAATAACCTCATTCATTTGGAACTCAAAACACCCACGTATCCGAAGAGCGACCCTACAAAGACCTCAGGCAGAAGGTGGCATGGCTTTACCTAATTTTCAGTTTTATTACTGGGCAGCAAACATACAAGCCATAAAAACCTGGACACAAATAAATGCACATACACAGGCTTGGTCTGCAATAGAAGTAAAATCCTGTAGTACTTCTTTATATTCCCTGCTTTGCTCTCCAATAAATGAAAGTTATCGCAAATATACTAATAACCCAATTGTGCTTTACTCACTCAGAATATGGAACCAAATTAGGAAGCATTTTAAGATGGAAAATCTTTTATCAGTGGCACCTTTGCAAGGGAACCACCTCTTTCAACCTTCGCAAGTATATCCAGTTTTTAATACCTGGAAAAGTTTTGGGATTAAAATGCTCAGAGATCTTTATATAGACAACATATTTACATCTTTTGAACAATTACGTTCAAAATTTAACCTCCCAGCTACACATTTCTTTTACTATCTTCAAATTAGAAATTTTGTTAAACAGAAATTGCCCGATTTCCCCCACCTTGCACCCTCCACAATGCTGGAAAAAATACTGCTCAATTCCGAGGAAACAAACACTATTTCCGCAATATATAAAATCTTATTAGAGTCCCTACCTTTCAAAGATCCAAGAGGACATTGGGAGGAAGATCTCTTAATCAATATATCAGAAAAGGAGTGGAAGGTAGCAAAGCAGAGAATTCACTCGAGTTCTATATGCGCAAAGCATAGAATTATTCAACTAAAAATTATATATCGAGCCCATCTGTCTCGCTTAAAACTGTCCAAAATGTTTCCAGGCCAGGATCCGACCTGCGAGCGCTGCAACCAAGCTCCTGCCTCACTGGGTCACATGTTCTGGGCCTGCACCAAACTAACATCATTTTGGACAAAGATTTTTAAGTGCCTCTCAGACAGCCTTAGTATCACAATCCCTCCTAACCCACTAACAGCTGTGTTTGGTGTCCTTCCAGATGGACTTGAATTGGAGAAGGACAAGCAAACGGTGATTGCATTCACTACACTCTTGGCACGCAGACTTATTTTGTTAAATTGGAAGAATCCTAATTCTCCTCTTATAAGTCAGTGGGAAACCGATGTTTTATATTATTTGAAATTGGAAAAAATCAAATTTTCAGTTAGAGGATCTGTACAAAATTTTTTCAAAACTTGGCAGGATTTAATCAATATTATTTTAGAATAAGAGAATTAACTATTATTGTATTTAACTCCCTTCTCCATCTCTTATTTATATAGATATTTACTTCTCCCCTTCTTTTGTCTAATGTTGCCTTATTAAAAAGCTTAAAGAAATTTTCCTTTAGCTAAGCTCTCCTTCTCAGGGATGGGGTTTGATTTGTTTTCAAATTTGTTGGGTTATAAATGGATCTGTTTGTATGGAATGATTACAATGAAAATTAATAAAATAAAAATATAAAAAAAAAAGAAATCCATCTTGCTGTCCTTGACTCGTCCATGTGTTGTACCAGGTCCTGCCCATCTTATCATTCTCGATATGCCAATTTCATTCAGCTCCATCTGACCAGCCTTTTCTCTCAAACCCTCGTTACTAATTGTTCTTGGCCATCTTATTCCCACAATCCATCTCAAGCATCTTTGGTCAAACATGTCCAGTCTGGGTAAATTTCCAGCTTTCAGCTCCACACAAGACTATCGATGGTACACACCCCAAGTACACACTTTTTGTACACACCTAACCAGCATGTCTTTGGACTGTGGGAAGAAACCGGAGCACACGGAGGAAACCCACGCAGATATGTCGAGAACATGCTAACTCCACACAGGGAGGTCCTTGGATACAAACTCTGGTCTCCTCACTGTGAGGCTGGAGTGCTAGCACTGCACCACCCACCTTAAAGTCCCCTTTCTAAACTTAACAAATGTTGTTCCTGTCAAACCTAACCACTTTGTCACGTCCATCTCACAGCCGCCTTCCCAAATATTTAAGTCTCTCTACTCTTTGCAGCTCTTGACCTTTATCTTCCAATCTGTTAGTTTCTTCTTGCTGTCCAATCTTCATACACTTTTGTTTTTTTGCTATGCTTATAGTTAATCAAAGCTTCTCTGATTCCAATCCAAGTACTTTCAACAGTTCTATTAATTCTACTACGAGAAGATCTCTCACCGGTACTCCGTCGATATCTAGTCCGCCGCTATTACAAGTATCTGTTTCAGCAACCTCATCTCAGGACATGGTGCAACTTGAACAATCATGGCGACAGAATTCATCCTTGTCTCACTCCATGTCTCAACATGCTTCTGTGTTCTCGTACAGTCTGATTACCATCTTAACGATCTCCTCTGGTATTCCCTATCTTCTCATTATCACCCACAGTCCCTCTCTTCATACTGAATTGTAAGCCTGTTTAAAATCTACAAAGCATACCTACAGGCTTTTGCACAAACTCCTCTGACGCATTGTGAATACTTGATCGTGACACTGTCACACACGTGCGCATGGGAGGCAGCTAAAGGGCCTGAATGAGGGCAATTCTATGCCAAAACCAGGGGGTGGCAAAGTGTACTAATCCGTTCTCTCTTTAAACTACAGACCACTTACGGGAAATTCGGCCTGGCCCTGATGGCATCGCTTCCACTTCCGGGCCTGACGACATCACTTCTGGTTCAGGCCCCGACTATTCCAATTGTCAAAGACAAACAAAAAGGTTTGGGGCATCCACCCGTATATTGTTCCCGGCTGCAAAATGGATAGAACTGATGTATAGATGTGTACAGGCTGGAGTCTAAAACAGAACTGAATTGCTGAGGTAAAGATGGCGGTTTTAAGGGCAAGCAGAAGAAGTGACATTAGTGAGGTTGGAACCGGACGTGCCTCCCATGTGCGCTGTAAGAGCTGAATTTGAACATGTGCACCTAGCATATCCTTCTGAGCGTATGATAGATAGATGTGAAAGGCACTATATAACAGATAGATATGAAAGGCACTATATATCAGATAGATAGATGTGAAAGGCACTATATAACAGATAGATAGATAGATATGAAAGGCACTATATATCAGATAGATAGATATGAAAGGCACTATATATCAGATAGATAGATGTGAAAGGCACTATATAACAGATAGATAGATAGATAGATATGAAAGGCACTATATATCAGATAGATGTGAAAGGCACTATATATCAGATAGATAGATGTGAAAGGCACTATATAACAGATAGATAGATAGATGTGAAAGGCACTATATAACAGATAGATAGATAGATAGATAGATAGATAGATAGATAGATAGATAGATAGATAGATACTTTATTAATCCCAAGGGGAAATTCACATACTCCAGCAGCAGCATACTGATAAAAAACAATATTAAATTAAAGAGTAATAACAATGCAGGTATACAAACAGACAGTAACTTTGTATAATGTTAACGTTTACCCCCCCGGTGGAATTGAAGAGTCGCATAGTGTGGGGGAGGAACGATCTCCTCAGTCTGTCAGTGGAGCAGGACGGTAACAGCAGTCTGTCGCTGAAGCTGCTCCTCTGTCTGGAGATGATCCTGTTTAGTAGATGCAGTGGATTCTCCATGATTGACAGGAACCTGCTCAGCGCCCGTCGCTCTGCCACAGATGTCAAACTGTCCAGCTCCATGCCAACAATAGAGCCTGCCTTCCTCACCAGTTTGTCCAGGCGTGAGGCGTCCCTCTTCTTTATGCTGCCTCCCCAGCACACTACCGCATAGAAGAGGGCGCTCGCCACAACCGCCTGGTAGAACATCTGCAGCATCTTATTGCAGATGTTGAAGGACGCCAGCCTTTAAGGTAGTATAACCGGCTCTGTCCTCTCTTGCACAGAGAATCAGTATTGGCAGTCCAGTCCAATTTATCATCCAGCTGCACTCCCAGGTATTTATAGGTCTGCACCCTCTGCTCACAGTCACCTCTGATGATCACGGGGTCCAGGAGGGGTCTGGGCCTCCTAAAATCCACCACCAGCTCCTTGGTTTTGCTGGTGTTCAGTTGTAGTATGCTTAAAGTCTGATGCTGTTATTTTATTATTCACTGTGATAAATGCATTTCTTATTATTTTATATAATCCCTAATAGAAAATGTTATATTTCATGTTATATCAATAAGTTCTCCCGTGGATAAGTCGGGACTTGATTTTACAGTATAATTTCTGGTATTTTATAATGTCGGTCGTATAAGTCAAATGAGAAAAAACTCCCACTATTGGTCCAAGAGATTACGATATGCTAATGCCCACCTGAGAGAGTAACCACCGAGCACACGGCCTTTGTTTTCTATGTGGGTGCGTCATTGCGCTATATCAGCGTGTGCTCCTCACCTCTCTCTGTCTCTATTGTGACTACGTGACCACACGGTAATACCCAAACTATTCCGGAGCAATGTTTGCACTGATTTATGTATCTCACCCCCTCATACACCTTTATCGTAAGAGCATCCCTAATCTACAATGGAGCGTTCGATCAGAAGAAAATATGAAGCTGGTTTTAAATTAAACGTCGTTGAAGTGGCGAAACAAATTGGTGACTGCGCTGCTGCAACAAAATTCGATGTGTCTGACAAACTGATGTGAGATTAGAGGAGGCAAGAAGATGTAAAAAAAAAAAAAATTAAGTGCCGCGTTTTTGAACGGGCGTATAAGTCGGGGTCTGATTTTATGATCGATTTTTCAGGTTTCAAGACCCGACTTATATACGAGTAAATACGGTAATTATTCTTCTATATTTTACTTGGTACTAAGTTTCCATATTTTTTGTACCTAGATTGGATCATAAAAAAATAGAGCATTGTCCTTTTCATTCAAAACAGGATAAACCTGTAGGGGAACTCACACGTCTCCTAAAATAAGAATTAAAATAATACATTTAAAAAGTCACGTACACCCTAAGCTAACAGGACTATCAATCAACCCAGTGGACGAGGTTAACTTGTGGTGATTTAAGGTATCAATGCTTGTCATTACCCGTTAGCAACTGGGTGTAACCAATCAGGTTAAAAGTTTTCCGATTATGTAATGAATTCCTTTTTTGAGTAGTGACCTAATCGACGGACTTGAAACATTTAAAATGGGTGGCACGGTGGCACAGTGTGTATCGCTGCTGCCTCACAGTTAATAATAATAATTCATTAATAATAATAATTCATTACATTTATATAGCGCTTTTCTCAGTACTCAAAGCGCTATCCACACAGGGAGGGGCCAGGAAGCGAACCCACAATCTTTCACAGTCTCCTTACTGCAAAGCAGCAGCACTACCACTGCGCCACCTGTGAGGACCTGTTAGGAGACCCGGGTTCGCTTGCCGGGTCCTCCCTGCGTGGAGTTTGCATGTTCTCCCCGTGTCTGCGTGGGTTTCCTCCCACAGTCCAAAGACATGCAGGTTAGGTGCATTGGCGATCCTAAATTGGCCCTGGTGTGTGTGTGTGTGTGTGTGTGCCCTGCAGTGGGCTGGCACCCTGCCCGGGGTTTGTTTCCTGCCTTGTTGGCTGGGATTGGCTCCAGCAGACCCCCATGACCCTGTAGTTAGGATGTAGCAGGTTGGATAATGAATGGATGGATGGATGGACATTTAAAATGAAACCCATGTTTTAGCGCTTTTAAATGTATGACACAACTATTCTTGTTTGTAATGTACTTCCACCTAATAAAGTATATTATTACATTTCTTACGAACACCCCAAATTGGGACGGCTTACGCTAATTCAGATGTTTTCTTTATTAGTGTTACAGCTAATAAATGTGAATCTCGGGGAGACCCTCAACACCTTATCATGTTGTGTCCCATTTCTCCCCACACAGGTGACATGAGTGACGTGGTGCTGCCTGGAGAGCACAAAGGTCTTCGAGTCTCTACCCTTATTTCTTTTCATCACTTAATGCAATTCTACATTTTTTATGGCCGGACTGCTCAGCCACTACGCCAGGCGGCCCCTCTTGGACTCCCCGCCTCCCCCCACCCCAAAACCAGATAAAAGAAAAATGCAATCTGTGAGCCCCGAGGTACGTTTCTTTTTGTGGTTTGCGGCAGTGTAACAGATGAGAAGAAAGTTGCCCGTTTGCATTCTTTTGGTTTCTTGTGTGACTTAATTATGTTTACCCTGATGAACGGTGCTCACCGACTGGCATCCTCTTTTACCACAGTGTCTTGAGCTCTTTCCAAAATGTTGCAGACTTTACATGACCCTGGGGAAGGGACTGCAAAACCGGTGATTTCAAGCTCCTGTATGCTATAATATATTTGTGCACTTCAAAGTAAATACAGTATGTACCTGTTTGAACAATTCCCATGTGCTGTTTCTATCACACCCTACTATTTGTTACAGGCCTGAGACCAAACGATCAGTTAGATTCACGTTTATCGTCTTGTGTACGGCATACGGTGAAATTCTTATTGACACATCTGACCATTTTTTCCTCCCTTATCCCTAAAGATATGTCTGTTAGGAAAACTAGCGACCCAAAACGGGTCTGGAATGACTGCAAGTGTCCGAACAAGCTAGACGAGAACAGGGCATTCAGTCCAACGAAGCCCGCCGTTCCTGTTCACTTAATTCTTCTGAAATAACATCAAGTCAAGTTTTGAAGGTTGCTGAAGTCCAACTGTCTACTGCATTACTTGGTCACTTATTCAAAGTATCTGTGGTTCTTTGTGTAAAGATAAATGTCCTAATTTTTGTGTGAAATTTCCCCTTAAGAAGTTTCCAACTGTGTCCCCGTGTTCTTGATGATCTCATTTTAAATTCACCGTCTCGATCCACTGCACTAATTCTCATCCTAATTTTAAACACTTCAGTCAGGTCTCCTCTTAATCATCTTTTGTCTCAATAGGCTCAGCTCTTTTAATTTTTCCTCCTAACTCATCCCCTGTAGCCCTGGACTCAGCCTAGTTGCTCTTCTCCGGACCTTCTCCAGTGCTGCTGTGTCCTTTTTGTAGCCTGGAGACCAAAACTGCACCCAGGACTCCAGATGAAGCCTCACCAGTGTGTTATAAAGCTTGAGCAGAACCTCCTGTGACTTGTACTTCACACATCAAGGCGCTATATAACCTGACATTCTGTTAGCCTTCTTAATGGCTTCTGAACACCGTCGGTCAGATGATAGTGTCGAGTCCACTATGACTCCTAAATCCTTCTTATAAGGTGGACTTGTGTATTCTGATTACAACACTTGAGACGAGAACTGGCCATTCATCCCAACACAGCTCGCCAGTCCTGTCCACTTCATTCTTCAGAATAACATCAAGTTGAGTTTTGAAAGTCCTTAAAGTCTTATTGTCTACCACACTACTTGGTCACTTATTCCAGGTGTCTGTGGTTCTCTCTGTAAAGAAAAACCTCCTAATGTTTGTGTTGAAATTTCCCCTTCACAAGTTTCCAGCTGTGTCCCCGTGTTCTTGATGAACTCATTTTAAAATCACCGTCTTGATGCAGTGCACTAATTCCCTTCATAATTTTAAACACTTCAGTCAGGTCTCATCTTTATCTCTTTAAAGGCTCAGCTCTTTTCATCTTTCCTCATAATTCATCCCCTGTAGCCCTGGACTCACCTTAGTCGCTCTTCTCTGGACCTTTTCTAGCGCTGCTATGTCCTTTTTTGTAGCCTGGAGCCCAAAACTGCACCCAGGACTCCAGATGAGTGTTCCCTGTGTTCCCTTCCCAGTGCTGAGAAGACGCCAAATGAGGCTGGCCATTTGACTCCGCCCCTTCCGGTCTCCCAGCTATATACAATACAATACAATACAATACAATACAGTTTATTTTTGTATAGCCCAAAATCACACAAGAAGTGCCGCAATGGGCTTTAACAGGCCCTGCCTCTTGACGGCCCCCAGCTTTGACTCTCTAAGAAGACAAGGAAAAACTCCCAAAAAAACCTTGTAGGGAAAAAATGGAAGAAACCTTGGGAAAGGCCGTTCAAAGAGAGACCCCTTTCCAGGTAGGCTGGGCGTGCAGTGGGTGTCAAAAGAAGGAGGTCAATAGAATACAATACAATACACGGAACAGAACAAATCCTCAATATAGTAAAAAATAAAAAATATAAATTTTAGAAGTACAGAGCAGAATTTAACAGTAGATGATATATCCCATAATAAGATTTGGATTTGTGTAGAGTCCTGGAGACCTCATCCTTCAAGCTGCCTCCCCCATTTGGCCATTCCACGGCTGAAACAGTGCTGGGCCAGCCAATCCGATGAAAGGACCCCTCTCTCCCACGATTCCTGTGATCCTCCATCTGGGATGACTTTACCTTAGGCAGGCAAAACAACTTGGCAGGTGGGCCGTGGCACCAAGTGCCACATTTGAGTACCGAGAAGAAAAACAGAATAAATGAGGGTTAGTATACAATTATAACTGTCATGTTACTTATGTTTAAGTGCTAATGACTAACAACAGAGATGCAGTCTGTACAGTTAATCAGCAGCTCTAGTCAGGGTGTGCTAAACTGAAGTAGTGAGTCTTCAGCCGGGATTTAAAAGCTGATACCCCGCAGTTCCTGGACAGGAGGTGTCATGGAGCTCCTAGCCATATACAGTATATATATTATAATCTGAGAGAGATTCTTTTTTTTTGTTGTTCATTTTAACGCCATCATGTGCCTATTTTGTTTGTATGTTTCATTTGATTAAATGGGGATGACTGTGTTGGCGCTCCAACATTTCTACTTGTGGACATGCAGTTCCTTCATTGACCACATCAGGTTGGAGCTTGGTCTGAAATGTATCACATCAGAGCAGTCTAAGTGTTCTTTTTTAAGAAAAAGTTTAACTAACGCTGTCTTTTAAAGAAGCTGCAAAAATACCAGGATCTAAAGAGCTGTGAAAAATATCCAAAGTCAATGAACACCTCCTGACCTTCTTTAATAGAATCTTGTAGGAATTGGGTCAAGCGCACAGGTAGACGACTTAAGTCGGGTAGCTATTTTCTGCATTTCATATGAATAATGATTCTACCTCTCAGGCCGCACTCAGTTTGTTCAGCTTAAAACTTTCACATCCCAACCCACCGCTGTTACTTCTGGTGGGCTCTTTCCTGGGGCCTCTTCTTTTCATTATTTATCTCCTTCTTTCCCTTGGTAATATCTTTAGTAAATATAACATTAGCTTCCACTGTTATGCTGATGACACCCAGCTCTTTCTCACTAGTAAACGTACTTTTTCCTTTCCATCCTCCTCACTTATTGATTGCACAGCAGAAATCAAATCCTGGTTTTCTTCAAATTTTCTTAAATTAAATAGTAACAAAACTGAGGTCCTCCTCATTGGTACAAAATCAACATTATCCAAAACTGATCATTTTTCCTTTGTTATTGATGATTCCTCCGTCTCCCCTTCCCCACAGGTTAAGAGTCTGGGTGTCATCCTTGACAGTACTCTTATCTTTTCAGTCCCACATCTCCTGGTCTGCATATTTCCACTTGCGTAACGTTAATCGTATTCGCCCCTCCGTCACTCCTCACTCCCCACTCCCCTGCTATCCTTCTTCATAGCCCTGTCACCTCTCGTCTGGATTATTGCAATTCCCTTTTTCTTTGGTCTTTCTCACAAATCTCTTTATAAGCTTCAACTGGTCCAGAATTCAGCTGCCCACCCACATCATTACTAGAACCCCCTCTACTCACCATATCACTCCTGTCTTGCAGCAGCTTCATTGTCTTCCAGTTCAGTTCTGCATTCAATTCAAAATTCTGCTGTTAACTTTTAAGGCTCTCCACACCCTCGCCCCTTCATATCTGTCTGACCTCCTCCATGTTGACATTCCCTCCCGTACCCTTAGATCCTCTTCCTCCATCCACTTGACTGTCCCCTTCGTCCGTCTTACCACCATGGGGAGCAGAGCATTCAGTTGCTTTGGAACTCACGACCACCTGAGCTTAGAAATATTGAATCATTTTCACTTTTCAAATCTAAACCTAAAACTCATTTGTTTAAGACAGCTTTTTCTCTTTGATTACAATTGCTCTGTCTGATTTTAATTTTTATATTTTAGTTTTGTTTATAATCTGTGTTTTATCTATTGTTCGGTGTCCTTGAGTGTTTAGAAAGGTGCCTACAAATAAATAAAATGTATTATTATTATTATTATCATTATTAATTTATTAAAGCAAAGCTGTCTGCCTGATTGAAATGAAAAGGCTGTGGTTTACACAAGGATTATTTTCTCTACTTTTTATTCTGATGAACTTTATTCTTAAAAAATACTCTCAAAGCATCACCATTGGCTTTTGATGTCTCTAAAGTAGGAGCTGGGTTTAAAAGATGATCGATGTTAGAAAATAATCCTCTTGGATTTACTTGAATTTTCATTTATCCATCCATCCATCCATCCATTGTCTCCCGCTTATCCGAGGTCGGGTCGCGGGGGCAGCAGCTTGAGCAGAGATGCCCAGACTTCCCTCTCCCCGGCCACTTCTTGTAGCTCTTCCGGGAGAATCCCAAGGCGTTCCCAGGCCAGTCGAGACACATAGTCCCTCCAGCGTGTCCTGGGTCTTCCCCGGGGCCTCACCAGGGAGGCGTCCAGGAGGCATCCTGATCAGATGCCCGAGCCACCTCATCTGACTCCTCTCGATGCGGAGGAGCAGCGGCTCTACTCTGAGCCCCTCCCGGATGACTGAGCTTCTCACCCTATCTTTAAGGGAAAGCCCAGACACCCTGCAGAGGAAACTCATTTCAGCCGCTTGTATTCGCGATCTCGTTCTTTCGGTCACTACCCATAGCTCATGACCATAGGTGAGGGTAGGAACATAGATCGACTGGTAAACTGAGAGCTTCGCCTTGCGGCTCAGCTCCTTTTTCACCACGACAGACCGATGCAGAGCCCGCATCACTGTGGACACCGCACCGATCCGCCTGTCGATCTCACGCTCCATTCTTCCCTCACTCGTGAACAAGACCCCGAGATACTTGAACTCCTCCACTTGGGGCAGGATCTCGCTACCAACCCTGAGAGGGCACTCCACCCTTTTCTATCTATCTATCTATCTATCTATCTATCTATCTATCTATCTATCTATCTATCTATCTATCTATCTATCTATCTATCTATCTATAGTGCCTTTCATATCTATCTATCTATTCATTATATAGTGCCTTTCACATCTATCTATCTATCTATCTATCTATCTATCTATCTATCTATCTATCTATCTATCTATCTATCTATCTATCTATCTATCTATAGTGCCTTTCATATCTATCTATCTATTCATTATATTTTCTGGCTGAGGACCATGGTCTCGTATTTGGAGGTGCTGATTCTCATCCCAGCCGCTTCACACTCGGCTGCGAACCGATCCAGAGAGAGCTGAAGATCACGGTCTGATGAAGCAAACAGGACAACATCATCTGCAAAAAGCAGTGACCCAATCCTGAGCCCACCAAACCGGACCCCCTCAACGCCCTGGCTGCGCCTAGAAATTATGTCCATAAAAGTTATGAACAAAATCGGTGACAAAGGGCAGCCCTGGCGGAGTCCAACTCTCACTGGAAACGGGTTCGACTTACTGCCGGCAATGCGGACCAAGCTCTGGCACCGATCGTACAGGGACTGAACAGTCCTTATCAGGGGGGCCGGTACCCCATTTTTTTCATTTATGAGTTTAGAAAATAAGATTGTCTGTCATGCTGCACCCCTTTTGTATGTTACGTTATACTATCCTGTAGAATTTCATGGTGTGCCGTTATTGTTCTCTTCTTTCCTTTTCTCTCTCAATGTCTTATCGCATTGCCACTCACTTATGTTTTTTTTCTGGGGCTGCTTTGTTGGCTGCTGCTTTCAGTTTACAGTTAAAATTCTCCACCTCAGCATTCAATTTACGTCAGTGGCTGCATTGGAATCGGTACTAATCTCATTCTGACTGTTGGGGATCGGAACTGGTGTGGTGCTGAGGCGTCACCCGCTACACAGCAGCACTTGGGCCCAACCGAGAAGCTGGACCAGGCCAAGGGGACGCCAATGTAACACCTGGCAGCAGCAGATAGATGGAGTGGGACTGGACTGCGTGTCTGCCCGGGGGCGTTGCTAACCAGGATCCTGAGCTGTTTTGTCATGCAGTGGTTGCCCTAAAGTGCTGTACCAGTGCATGCTGCCCAACCTGACCCTCATACAGACTGCACATGGCAGTGGTTTAAAGCCAGGACCCTGAACTACAGGAGTGCTCCACACAACCATTATAAAAAATATAAATGTTAACTTTAAAGAGTGTCTTAATGTTGAATTGTTCATCTAGACCAGTATGGACTGCAGATTTCCATCTTAACAGAAGCTACGGTGTGAGTCTGCCCAGTAGTGGGCTGGTACCCTATCTAGAATTTACTCCTGTCTCACTCCTAGCGCTGCTGGGGTATCGTGTATGCGGTAGCTACGTTTACTAATGAAACTTACAAGTTCAGAATATGTTATACATTTTCACAGATAATGCCTACAGTTAGAGCACAGATTGGTTAATTGGCTCGGTCAGGGTAATGCAGTGAGGTGGAGGTGGGAACCGAACACACCGGGGAACAAGTTAGCATCGCAACTCCTCCTGAACAGCATGTCTGTGGACAGTGGGGGGGAACTGAAGCATCCGCAGGAAACCCAAGCAGACATGTGGAGAACATGCAAACTCCTGCACACAGGGATCAACAAGACTTGTTGGGAGGCTATATTATATTATATTATATTATATTATATATTTTATATTATATTATATTATATATTTTATATTATATATTTTATATTATATTATATTATATATTTTATATTATATTATATTATATTATATATATATAAAATCCCTATGTGTGTCCAGGTGTCTGTGTGTGTGTCTTCTGGTGAAGTGCGCATGCGCGGGGCACATTGCGATGTGCGATATTACTGTCAGAGAAAGTTAGAGGCGTTTTACGGAAATACAACCCAGTATTACTGCGAGAGGAAATTAAAGGTACATAATACAGTGAAACATATTACAGCCACATACAAGCCAGTATTACTGTCAGAGGAGATTAAAGGCATATTACCGACGCGCACGCCTGTATTACCGCCAGAGAAAATTAAAGGTATATTACGGACGTACAAGCCAGCGGACGTACAAGACGGTATCCTTCAATAAGGGCGCGCACAAAAAGGCGAGCTTCAAAAGGGCGACCTCAATTGGGCGCAACGAATAAAGGCGCGTGTAAATAAAGATCTGCACCTTTCTCTTCACATATTCCAGAGCCATTTGAACTAAATTATCTACGAACGGCTTTATTCGCCGCGCTCAATTGAGGTCGCCCTTTTGAAGCTCGCCTTTTTGTTCGCGCCCTTATTGAATAGAGCCGTACAAGACAGTATTACTGTCACAGAAAATTAAAGACACACAATACACGGCGGCAGCCCATGAAGAACGGTCAGCTCAGCAAGTAAACATCAAGAAAAGAAAGGCTGAAAGAAAGAAAAATACGACCAACAAAAAGAATGAGGTCAAAGTCCCTTGCCATTTAATATAGACTGTTCCTACTAATGTTTATGCACTACTGTTCTAGCGCCCGTTATTGTAACGGGCCAAATGACAAGTTATATTATATTATATTACTAGGGGGCTTCACTCACCAACCCCTGTGCCCTCGCTACACACCAGCCACTTTGTTTCTCTGCCGCTTGCGTATGTGGATTTCACTTTCACCAAACAACAAATCTTTTAATTCTTGCAGATGCGCCTCTTCATTGGGAAGAAGCACTACTTTTTTTTCCCTGATGGCAACACGAATTAAACGATCTACAAGTCTCCAACTAAAACTGTAAATCTGAACGATATATTTGATCTCTTTTTCACTGTTCTGTTATTTCACTAATTGTAGTGAATTGTATTTCACTAGTAATAATTTCCATTTGTTTCCGCTAATGTGCTCTTACTTATCTTTACTATAATTTTTTTGAGACTTTTGAATTTTAGTACTTTCATTTTCTCTAACCTGCTCTGCATGTGTATCACACCAACGTTTTTGAATTCTTTACGACGTTCTACTTTGTCATCTACTCTTTGTCTTTTATTTCCGGCCCAAGACGTGCCTTTCACATCTATCTATCTATCTATCTATCTATCTATCTATCTATCTATCTATCTATCTATCTATCTATCTATCTATCTATCTATCTATCTATCTATTACATAGTGCCTTTCATTATCTATCTATCTATCTATCTATCTATCTATCTATCTATCTATCTATCTATCTATCTATCTATTCATTATATAGTGCCTTTCATATCTATCTATCTATCCATTATATAGTGCCTTTCACATCTATCTATCTATCTATTCATTATATAGTGCCTTTCATATCTATCTATCTATCTATCTATCTATCTATCTATCTATCTATCTATCTATCTATTCATTATATAGTGCCTTTCACATCTATCTATCTATCTATTCATTATATAGTGCCTTTCATATCTATCTATCCATTATATAGTGCCTTTCACATCTATCTATCTATCTATCTATCTATCTATCTATCTATCTATCTATCTATCTATCTATCTATCTATTCATTATATAGTGCCTTTCATATCTATCTATCTGTCCATTATATAGTGCCTTTCACATCTATCTATCTATTCATTTAATAGTGCCTTTCATATCTATCTTTCCATTATAAAGTGCCTTTCACATCTATCTATCTATCTATCTATCTATCTATCTATTCATTATATAGTGCCTTTCACATCTATCTATCTATATATCCATTATATAGTGCCTTTCACATCTATCTATCTATCTATCCATTATATAGTGCCTTTCACATCTATCTATCTATCTATCTATCTATCTATCTATCTATCTATCTATCTATCTATCTATCTATCTATCTATCTATCTATCTATAGTGCCTTTCATATCTATCTATCTATTCATTATATTTTCTGGCTGAGGACCATGGTCTCGTATTTGGAGGTGCTGATTCTCATCCCAGCCGCTTCACACTCGGCTGCGAACCGATCCAGAGAGAGCTGAAGATCACGGTCTGATGAAGCAAACAGGACAACATCATCTGCAAAAAGCAGTGACCCAATCCTGAGCCCACCAAACCGGACCCCCTCAACGCCCTGGCTGCGCCTAGAAATTATGTCCATAAAAGTTATGAACAAAATCGGTGACAAAGGGCAGCCTTGGCGGAGTCCAACTCTCACTGTAAACGGGTTCGACTTACTGCCGGCAATGCGGACCAAGCTCTGGCACCGATCGTACAGGGACTGAACAGTCCTTATCAGGGGGGCCGGTACCCCATTTTTTTCATTTATGAGTTTAGAAAATAAGATTGTCTGTCATGCTGCACCCCTTTTGTATGTTACGTTATACTATCCTGTAGAATTTCATGGTGTGCCGTTATTGTTCTCTTCTTTCCTTTTCTCTCTCAATGTCTTATCGCATTGCCACTCACTTATGTTTTTTTTCTGGGGCTGCTTTGTTGGCTGCTGCTTTCAGTTTACAGTTAAAATTCTCCACCTCAGCATTCAATTTACGTCAGTGGCTGCATTGGAATCGGTACTAATCTCATTCTGACTGTTGGGGATCGGAACTGGTGTGGTGCTGAGGCGTCACCCGCTACACAGCACATCTATCTATCTATCTATCTATCCATTATGGCACAAAGTCTTGTCTCGTCCCAGGATTTGTTTTACTATAATAAAGAGATAAGTACCTGGAGGTCCACATCAATGACAGGTTGATGTGGTCTTGTCACACTGTATTAAAGGAACTATATAAAAAAAGGGCAGAGCAAACTTGGACATCTACTCCTTGTAGTTCCAAGATCGTGGCTGACATCTAGAGGAGACAGAGCTTTCTCAGTTGTTGCTCCTCGGCTTTGGAATGACTTGCCTTTCCATAACTGGTGTTCATCCTTTATCGAGGTTTTTAAAAGTCGGTTTAAGACCAACTTGTTTTCTTCCACCTTCCATTATGTATAATGGGATTGTGCTGGATGTTATAATTGGTTGTTTTATTCATCTGCTACTGCATGATTGCTTGCATTGTGTTTACTTTACTTTAATGCTTCTTTGTACAGCACTTTGGTGCAGTCTCTGTTGTTTTAAATGTGCTTTCATAAATAAATAATCTAATCTAATAATCTAATCTAATTTTGTTTTAGGAGACTTGTAATGTGGGTAGTGACCTTCTTCACATCAACTACAGTCCTGTGATGACAGTGTGATTTTCTGTGCTGTGATGAATTGGGACTGGCAAAATCACTTCAAGAGAGGCCCTCTGACTCAACAAGCTAATTAAAGGGGCAGACTCCGTTATATAATACCCTTTGAACCCCCTGGAGGTCATAGCGAAGGAGAAAATTAAAACAAAACTGAGTGACTTTTGTGATTTGGCATCAAAAAGATGGCAAAAGGGGTGCAAGGCATTGAAAAATCTCTACAAGCAGGCTCAGACTTTCACAGACCTGCCCTGAAATGGCCTTACCCCTCAAACTACTACCTGCAGGCTTCGGCCTACCTAAACCAAAATCATAAGCTGACTTTAAGTGTTCCAAAAAAATGTAAATATGAAAAAAAATAATAAAAAATGCCTTACAAGGGAGAGGGTAATCATAAAACCCCCGGCTCGTAGAGACAAACCAAAATCAAATATTTTTATAAATTTAGAATATATTTATAAAAAAAAAAAAAAAACAAAGCAAAAAGGGTTTTGCTCAAAAAAAGCCATCCAGATGAAAAATTAAATAACAGAAGTGGAAAAATCTAGAACTAGAAAATATTAAAAGAAAAAAAACCTTACAGACCTCCAGCTATCAACTCTCAGTAATCCACTGCTGGGACCCTCAATATAATAGCAGAGGGTGAAGCCAGCAGTAGTGATATCAGGATGGTCCTGCCTCTATCTATTATATAGTGCCTTTCACATCTATCTATCTATCTATCTATCTATCTATCTATCTATCTATCTATCTATCTATCTATCTATCTATCTATCTATCTAGTGCCTTTCATATCTATCTATCTATCCATTATATAGTGCCTTTCACATCTATCTATCTATCTATCTATCTATCTATCTATCTATCTATCTATCTATCTATCTAGTGCCTTTCATATCTATCTATCTATCCATTATATAGTGCCTTTCACATCTATCTATCTATTCATTATATAGTGCCTTTCATATCTATCTATCTATCCATTATATAGTGCCTTTCACATCTATCTATTCATTATATAGTGCCTTTCATATCTATCTATCCATTATATAGTGCCTTTCACATCTATCTATCTATTCATTATATAGTGCCTTTCATATCTATCTATCCATTATATAGTGCCTTTCACATCTATCTATCTATTCATTATATAGTGCCTTTCATATCTATCTATCTATCCATTATATAGTGCCTTTCACATCTATCTATTCATTATATAGTGCCTTTCATATCTATCTATCCATTATATAGTGCCTTTCACATCTATCTATCTATTCATTATATAGTGCCTTTCATATCTATCTATCCATTATATAGTGCCTTTCACATCTATCTATCTATTCATTATATAGTGCCTTTCATATCTATCTATCTATTCATTATATAGTGCCTTTCACATCTATCTATCTATCTATCTATCTATCTATCTATCTATCTATCTATCTATAGTGCCTTTCATATCTACCTATTCATTATATAGTGCCTTTCATATCTATCTATCTATTCATTATATAGTGCCTTTCACATCTATCTATCTATCTATAGTGCCTTTCATATCTATCTATTCATTATATAGTGCCTTTCATATCTATCTATCTATTCATTATATAGTGCCTTTCATATCTATCTATCCATTATATAGTGCCTTTCACATCTATCTATCTATTCATTATATAGTGCCTTTCATATCTATCTATCTATCCATTATATAGTGCCTTTCACATCTATCTATTCATTATATAGTGCCTTTCATATCTATCTATCCATTATATAGTGCCTTTCACATCTATCTATCTATTCATTATATAGTGCCTTTCATATCTATCTATCCATTATATAGTGCCTTTCACATCTATCTATCTATTCATTATATAGTGCCTTTCATATCTATCTATCTATTCATTATATAGTGCCTTTCACATCTATCTATCTATCTATCTATAGTGCCTTTCATATCTATCTATTCATTATATAGTGCCTTTCATATCTATCTATCTATTCATTATATAGTGCCTTTCATATCTATCTATCTATCCATTATATAGTGCCTTTCACATCTATCTATCTATCTATCTATCTATCTATCTATCTATCTATCTATCTATCTATCTATCTATCTATCTATAGTGCCTTTCATATCTATCTATCTATTCATTATATAGTGCCTTTCATATCTATCTATCTATCTATCTATCTATCTATCTATCTATCTATCTATCTATCTATCTATCTATCTATCTATCTATCTATTATATAGTGCCTTTCATATCTATCTATCTATCTATCTATCTATCTATCTATCTATCTATCTATCTATCTATCTATCTATTATATAGTGCCTTTTACATCTATCTATCTATCTATCTATCTATCTATCTATCTATCTATCTATCTATCTATTATATAGTGCCTTTCACATCTATCTATCTATCTATCTATCTATCTATCTATCTATCTATCTATCTATCTATCTATCTATAGTGCCTTTCATATCTATCTATTCATTATATAGTGCCTTTCATATCTATCTATCTATTCATTATATAGTGCCTTTCACATCTATCTATCTATCTATCTATCTATCTATCTATCTATCTATCTATCTATCTATAGTGCCTTTCATATCTATCTATTCATTATATAGTGCCTTTCACATCTATCTATCTATCTATCTATCTATCTATCTATCTATCTATCTATCTATCTATCTATCTATCTATCTATCTATTATATAGTGCCTTTTACATCTATCTATCTATCTATCTATCTATCTATCTATCTATCTATCTATCTATCTATCTATTATATAGTGCCTTTCATATCTATCTATCTATCTATCTATCTATCTATCTATCTATCTATCTATCTATCTATCTATCTATCTATCTATCTATCTATCTATCTATTATATAGTGCCTTTCATATCTATCTATCTATCTATCTATCTATCTATCTATCTATCTATCTATCTATCTATCTATTCATTATATAGTGCCTTTCATATCTATCTATCTATCTATCTATCTATCTATCTATCTATCTATCTATCTATCTATCTATCTATCTATCTATCTATTATATAGTGCCTTTTACATCTATCTATCTATCTATCTATCTATCTATCTATCTATCTATCTATCTATCTATCTATCTATCTATCTATTATATAGTGCCTTTTACATCTATCTATCTATCTATCTATCTATCTATCTATCTATCTATCTATCTATCTATCTATCTATCTATTATATAGTGCCTTTTACATCTATCTATCTATCTATCTATCTATCTATCTATCTATCTATCTATCTATCTATCTATCTATCTATCTATCTATTATATAGTGCCTTTTACATCTATCTATCTATCTATCTATCTATCTATCTATCTATCTATCTATCTATCTATCTATCTATCTATCTATCTAAAGAGCTTCTGTAAAATCTCCCCTGAAGACAAATACATTTCTATTTCTATTATATCATATTATATTATATTATTGATAGAACAGCAGTTATGTAATTAGGCTTGCAGGGAGCTGAAGCCTATCGTGTTAACACTGAGTACAAGGCAGGATTCTGTTCTAGATGAGGTGCTAGTCTATCATAGTTTCCACTTATACACACGCCAACATTATACTTTCACACCTTACCAGTCAACCTAACATGCATGCTTTCAGTATATTTGAGAAAAGGTTTGTGAATTTATACCATTATTTATACCATTTATTTATTTTTCCATCACAGAGTCACAGTTAGACAAAGTCGATCCCAGCAATACCAATTGCAAATTAGGAAGCAGCTTGTGGGAGGCGTGTGAGTTTATGGCAGGGCAGGCTCACTCACACATTCTGAGCAAACTTGGGTTCACTAATTAGAGTCATCTAACAAGAAGGTCCAAGGGATGTTCGAGGTAAACATGAACATTGGGGGCAGGCTTTTCTGAGAATGGACATAACTGTTTTGAAAGTGGGAAAGCTCTACCTTCAGATTTTTAGGGTCGTGTTTTATATTACTCGATATGTTCTCAAACCGTTGCAACACAAGCTTTCCACTGTGTAATATTCCTCTTGATGTGTAATTTGCTTTAAGTCCAAGTCACGACTGCCAAAAATGTTCAAGGTACACATCATGCTGCCGAGCATTTACACAATCTCCTCTCTCCATCCTATTACTACGTAAAGTGACAGACACCTTCTTAGTTCTCTACTGAGCAATATGGGGACACAGACTTTGAAAGCAAATACAACATTCATTTGGTCACCTAAAAATTACATTAAAAAACAAGAAAGCAGTTTGAACAATTCGTGTTCGTACTGAGGATTAAACGCGATATCCTAAAATGTTTGCAGCCATTGACATGTGTATTCTTTAACTGCTAAGTTTAGCAGAACATTAATGAACAGCTGTTACTGCGACATTCGGAATCCCGTCATTTAATGCCTTTAATATGTAAAGAATGCAATTCCGTGATTTATATTGAAAGCCTTCTCCAGAACCCAGTTTTAACTAAATAATTACAATAGAATCTGTTTGGTAATAAAGTCTGCACTTAGACCTTGTGGTGCCAGCAGGTAATCGCTGTGAAATATCGCGCAGTGTCAACTTGCTCCGTACAGCCTAGTCCGTACATCAGTAAATCAAGTCCATTAGACTGCGCTCACTCAGATGATTCGACCTTGGATCAGGTGCATGCGCAACCATAACGGTGTATCTAATGCTGAAAAACAACGGAATCTTCGTCGGGTTTCTTCTTGATTGGTTGAGCATCGGCAGCTTGAGCACCGGACTTGAACTTCATTCTGTATGCGGTGACGTCACTTCCGAGTACAAAACCGTTATTACGCTGGTGCCTGAGACGGTCCGCTGCAGTCGTCGCCGTGTCCCGAAGCTTGAGCTGCGACAGACACAGATGACGAGGTGGGTGAAGACGCGATTGTAGCCCCGGCGCGTCTCGTTCTCAGTATTTAGGCTTCATTTCTTTTTCGTTGAGAACTGTTATTGCGCACTTTGAACTTCTCCGTTACGTGACACTGATCTCTCAGCCCTATTACCTGAATTGCTTCGAGATGACCACAATTAACGCATGAACACTCACGAATGTGTGGACCGTAACATGCATTCAATTACAAAAGTTGTTTTTGTTTTTTTAAATAACGAGTGTCCTATAAAATATTTTTATACGCTGTGTCTGTTGACACTGGCTGTCTGTGTGGTCCAGAGAGTCCGGTCACATACCAACAGACAGTTGCTTTTTACCGGTGACAGGTTAATATCGTCACATATACAGCGTACGTGTTAATCACAATGGTGTGAACTTGTTAGCTCCACTGCATTACTGCTCCAGGAATACAGATTTGAAATCTCTGTGTCAGGACTGCACTCTGACTGCCTGTCTCGGTGGGTTTTTCTTATTACATCTCATGAATTTGGATGTTGCATTACTTAGTGGCCATACATTGTCTGGGTTTGAGTATGGGTACATGTGTGTCCCTTCAATGGACTGATGGAGCTCCTGCCTTACTGGGACAGGCTCTAGCTCCCTGACCCTGAATCAAAATAAGTGGATTCTGGAAATGTATAAATAGGTAGTGTTCATTATTTAAAAAATACAGTGGTGTGAAAAACTATTTGCCCCCTTCCTGATTTCTTATTCTTTTGCATGTTTGTCACACAAAATGTTTCTGATCATCAAACACATTTAACCATTAGTCAAATATAACACAAGTAAACACAAAATGCAGTTTTTAAATGATGGTTTTTATTATTTAGGGAGAAAAAAAATCCAAACCTACATGGCCCTGTGTGAAAAAGTAATTGCCCCCTTGTTAAAAAATAACCTAACTGTGGTGTATCACACCTGAGTTCAATTTCCGTAGCCACCCCCAGGCCTGATTACTGCCACACCTGTTTCAACCAAGAAATCACTTAAATAGGAGCTGCCTGACACAGAGAAGTAGACCAAAAGCACCTCAAAAGCTAGACATCATGCCAAGATCCAAAGAAATTCAGGAACAAATGAGAACAGAAGTAATTGAGATCTATCAGTCTGGTAAAGGTTATAAAGCCATTTCTAAAGCTTTGGGACTCCAGCGAACCACAGTGAGAGCCATTATCCACAAATGGCAAAAACATGGAACAGTGGTGAACCTTCCCAGGAGTGGCCGGCCGACCAAAATTACCCCAAGAGCGCAGAGACGACTCATCCGAGAGGTCACAAAAGACCCAGGACAACGTCTAAAGAACTGCAGGCCTCACTTGCCTCAATTAAGGTCAGTGTTCACGACTCCACCATAACAAAGAGACTGGGCAAAAACGGCCTGCATGGCAGATGTCCAAGACGCAAACCACTGTTAAGCAAAAAGAACATTAGGGCTTGTCTCAATTTTGCTAAGAAACATCTCAATGATTGCCAAGACTTTCGGGAAAATACCTTGTGGACTGATGAGACAAAAGTTGAACTTTTTGGAAGGCAAATGTCCCGTTACATCTGGCGTAAAAGGAACACAGCATTTCAGAAAAAGAACATCATACCAACAGTAAAATATGGTGGTGGTAGTGTGATGGTCTGGGGTTGTTTTGCTGCTTCAGGACCTGGAAGGCTTGCTGTGATAGATGGAACCATGAATTCTACTGTCTACCAAAAAATCCTGAAGGAGAATGTCCGGCCATCTGTTCGTCAACTCAAGCTGAAGCGATCTTGGGTGCTGCAACAGGACAATGACCCAAAACACACCAGCAAATCCACCTCTGAATGGCTGAAGAAAAACAAAATGAAGACTTTGGAGTGGCCTAGTCAAAGTCCTGACCTGAATCCAATTGAGATGCTATGGCATGACCTTAAAAAGGCGGTTCATGCTAGAAAACCCTCAAATAAAGCTGAATTACAACAATTTTGCAAAGATGAGTGGGCCAAAATTCCTCCAGAGCGCTGTAAAAGACTCATTGCAAGTTATCGCAAACGCTTGATTGCAGTTATTGCTGCTAAGGGTGGCCCAACCAGTTATTAGGTTCAGGGGGCAATTACTTTTTCACACAGGGCCATGTAGGTTTGGATTTTTTTTTCTCCCTAAATAATAAAAACCACCATTTACAAACTGCATTTTGTGTTTACTTGTGTTATATTTGACTAATGGTTAAATGTGTTTGATGATAAGAAACATTTTGTGTGACAAACATGCAAAAGAATAAGAAATCAGGAAGGGGGCAAATAGTTTTTCACACCACTGTATATATTCACTTTTGAATGTTAGTTTTATTGTGAAGTGCTGCGTGTCAGGTTTCAAGCTAAGGTCTACGTTTTGACTGGTAAACAATCTCGAGTATTGTGCAGGACCGGGACAGTGTTGTACATTGAACTGACATACAAGTGGCAACTTCACTGAATTCTGTATATGTGATATTAACATCCAGTTTGAAAAGAGATGCATAAAACAACAAAAATATAACCCCGTTTTTGCAGATGACGCTGTGTTGCCCTGAGTGACACATATCAGCTTCCCATGCACACTTCTGCAAATATGGGGGCATTTGCTGTCAGATTCCACAAATGACCAATTTTTCAAATCAGATTATTCAAATGTAAAAACAGTTGTGGGCGGCACGGTGGCGCAGTGGGTAGCGCTGCTGCCTTGCAGTTAGGAGACCTGGGTTCGCTTCCCGGGTCCTCCCTGCGTGGAGTTTGCATGTTCTCCCCGTGTCTGCGTGGGTTTCCTCCGGGCGCTCCGGTTTCCTCCCACAGTCCAAAGACATGCTGGTTAGGTGGATTGGCGATTCTAAATTGGCCCTAGTGTGTGCTTGGTGTGTGGGTGTGTTTGTGTGGGTCCTGCGGTGGGTTGGCACCCTGCCCGGGATTGGTTCCCTGCCTTGTGCCCTGTGTTGGCTGGGATTGGCTCCAGCGGACCCCCGTGACCCTGTGTTCGGATTCAGCGGGTTGGACGATGGATGGTTGGAAAAACAGTTGTGTTGTACAACCCCAAATCAGAAAAAGTTGGGACAGTGTGGAAAATGTGAATAAAAAAAGAAAAAAGCAAGTTATAAATTCTCCTCAAATTTTATTTCATTGCAGACAGTATGAACACAAAATAATTCATGTTTTTTTTTGTCAACATCATTTGATTTGTAAATAAATATCCATTCTTGCCATTCAGGCTTGCAACACATTTCAAAAAAAGTCGGGACAGTACAGCATTTCCCACTTTGTACAGTTCCCCTGTCTTTTAACAACACTTAAAAGACGTTTAGGCATTGAAGAAATCAAGTGACTAAGTGTTGCAGGTGTTAGTGTGTCCTATTCTTCCTGCAAACAACGTTTTAGGTGCGCAACAGTACGGGGTCTTCGTTGACGCATTTTTCGTTTCAAAATGCGCCAAACATTCTCTATAGGACACAAATCAGGGCTGCAGGCAGGCCAGTCAAGCATCCGCACCCTCGACTTACGCAGCCATGCCTTTGTTATGCGCGCAGTATGTGGTTTGGCATTGTCTTGCTGAAATAAGCATGGGCGTCCCTAGAAAAGACGTCGTCTTGAAGGCAGCATTTGTTCCTCCAAAACTGAGATATACTTCTCAGCATTGATGGTGCCATCGCAGAAGTGCAAGTTACCTTTGCCGAAGGCACTGACACAACCCCATACCGTGACAGACCCTGGCTTTTGGACTTGTATCTGGTAACAGTCTGGATGGTCCTTTTCCTCTTTGGTCCGCAGCACACGGCGTCCATTTCTTCCAAAAAAGATGTGAAAAACCGATTCGTCTGACCACAATACACGTTTCCACTGCACAATGGACCATCCCAGATGCCTCCGAGCCCAGAGAAGTCGACGGCGCTTCTAGACACTATTTATGTAGGGCTTCCTTTTGGCACAGTACAGTTTTAGCTGGCATTTCCTAATGTAACTACGTACTGTAGTGCTTGAGAGTGACTTCCTGAAGTAGTCCTGAGCCCACGCAGTTATATCATTTATTGATGAATGACGGTTTTTAATGCAGTGCCGTCTGAGGGCTCGGAGATCACGGCCATTCAGTTTAGGCTTGCGCCCTTGGCCTTTGCGCACGGTAATTTCTCCAGATTCCCTGATTCTTTTCACTATGTTATGCACTGTAGAGGGAGAAATGCCTAAATCTCCTCCTATCTGTCTTTGAGAAACGTTTTTCTTCATCATTTCAAAGATTTTTGCCCGCACGTGGTGGCAAACTGGCGATCCTCTGCCCATCTTTGCTCCTAAAGGAGTAGGCCTTTCTTTCCTCGATGCTGCTTTTGTACCGAGTCATGATTGCAATCACCTGTTAACATCACCAGTTTCAAATCACATCATTATTTAGTTATTATACCTCATTACTACCCCTTAATTGCCCCCATCCCAACTTTTTTTGGAATGTGTTGCAAGCCTGAATGGCAAGAATGGATATTTATTAACAAATCAAATGATGTTGACAAAACAAAACATGAATTATCTTGTGTTCATACTGTCTGCAATGAAATAAAATTTGAGGAGAATTTATAACTTGCTTTTTTCTTTTTTTATTCACATTTTCCACACTGTCCCAACTTTTTCTGATTTGGGGTTGTAATTGCCTGTTCATTTATTGTAAATCATTATTTATTTGGCTGGCGTCTTCTTCCAAAAAGACTTACAACATTTGAAATACAATTGGTTACATTTCTTTCATTGTTCCAAATGGAGACCAGACCGATGAAGTGACTTGCTCAGGGTCACGCAGTGTCAGTAGTGGGATTTGGACCCACCACCTTTGCGTCTACAGTACTGCTCCCTTTTTTTTGATGAGTCATAAGGACAAAGGTTCATTTTCGCAACTGACTCATTGTGTGATTCCCCAGTGAATGATCTCATCTGCCTGTGGTAACATTTTATAAATATGAAAACAGCTGAAATGTGCCTTCAGTGGTGCTTATTACAAAAGGCCCAACATAAAACCAAAATAACATTACTTGAGTCTCTATCACTGACTCCAATGCTACAGAGATGCACTTTTCCTGATTAGATGAAAACTACCAATCTCATCAGTAATCCGTATAGGTGCTAACTACGTCTTTACTTACTGTACTTTTACTTATACAGTAATCCCTCCTCCATCGCGGGGGTTGCGTTCCAGAGCCACCCGCGAAATAAGAAAATCCGCGAAGTAGAAACCATATGTTTATATGGTTATTTTTATATTGTCATGCTTGGGTCACAGATTTGCGCAGAAACACAGGAGGTTGTAGAGAGACAGGAACATTATTCAAACACTGCAAACAAACATTTGTCTCTTTTTCAAAAGTTTAAACTGTGCTCCATGACAAGACAGAGATGACAGTTCAGTCTCACAATTAAAAGAATGCAAACATATCTTCCTCTTCAAAGGAGTGTGCGTCAGGAGCACATACTGTCAGAAAGAGAGAGGAAAGCAAACAAATCAACAGGGCTGTTTGGCTTTTAAGTATGAGAAGCACCGCGGCACAAAGCTGTTGAAGGCGGCAGCTCACACCCCCTCCGTCAGGAGCAGAGAGAGAGAGAGAGAGAGACAGATAGAGAGAGAGAGAGAAAAACAAACATCAAAAATCAATACGTGCCCTTCGAGCTTTTAAGTATGCGAAGCACCGTGCAGTATGTCGCTTCAAGAAGCAGCTGCACAGAAGATAGCAACGTGAAGATAATCTTTCAGCATTTTTAGACGAGCGTCCATATCGTCTAGGTGTGCGAACAGCCCCCCTGCTCACACCCCCTACGTCAGGATCAGAGAAAGTCAGCGCAAGAGTGAGAGAAAAGTAAGCTGGGTAGCTTCTCAGCCATCTGCCAATAGCGTCCCTTGTATGAAATCAACTGGGCAAACCAACTGAGGAAGCATGTACCAGAAATTAAAAGACCCATTGTCCTCAGAAATCCGCGAACCAGCAAAAAATCCGCGATATATATTTAAATATGCTTACATATAAAATCCGCGATAGAGTGAAGCCGCGAAAGGCGAAGCGCGATATAGCGAGGGATCACTGTACTGTACTCCCTCGAGTGGATGTCTCACAGGGCAGCTCGATCAGCTGAGTCAAACACTTTACGAGGTTGCTGGATATCATGGCCGGCCTGTACATTGGTACTGTGAGTGCTGGGCAGAGTGGAGGCAGGACCTCTGTGTTTTTCCCAGTTCATTCTGGGGTTCGTCAGCGGTGTGTTCTGTTCCTACTCTGTTCAATGCTTGTACGGACTGGGAGTTGGGCAAGGTCATGGGGGTCCAGCGGCTGTGGGGCATCTGTTGGTGAAGAAAGATTCATGGATCTTGACTTTGCCAATGATGTTATGATCTTCGTGGATTCAATTGAGGCTCTGATCAGGGCTCTCAAGTGAGTGAGGAGTCTGAGAGTCTGCGAGTGTCCTGATAAAAACCAACATCCGGGCCTTTAATGACCTCTTGGGCACGGCCATCAGCAGTGTGTCTGTCTGTGGAGAGAGTGTCGACCGCATCGAGAGGTTTACTTATCTCGGCAGTGACATTCATGTCTTCCTATGAAGTCAGTAGACGAATGGGGGGGGTCATGAGGTCGCTGGAAAGGGGGTGCTCCCAATATCTATGCAAAAGGACGAAGGTCCAAGTCTTTAGAGTCCTGGTGCTTCCTGTCTTGCTATATGGTTGCGAGACATGGACGCTATCCAGTGACCTGAGATGAAGACTGGACTCCTTCTGGTACTGTGTCTCTCCGGAAAATCCTTGGGTACCGTTGGTTTGACTTTGTGTTGCTCATGGAGTCCCGAATGAGGCACATGACCTGCATTGTGAGGGAGTGTCAGTTATGGCACTATGGCCATGTGGTGCATTTCCCCGAGGGTGATCCAGCTTGTAAGATCCTCATTGTTGAGTATCCGAGTGGCTGGACCAGGCCAAGGGGACGCCCACGTAACACCTGGCTGTGACAGATAGAGGGTCATTTCCGGAGGGTTGGACTGGAACCCGTGTCTGCCTGAGGGGTTGTCATCCGGGATCCCGAGTTGTTTTGTCGTGTAGTGGGTGCAGCAACGCAATGTACCAGTGCATGCTCCCCAACTTGACTTGACTTGTACTCCCTCCATGTATATTTTATGAAAATCTGTTCAGTGTAGTGCTTTCACTGTGTAATATCGAAATGTAACAAAATCTGGAGGTACATGAGAGAGGAAAGAGGATCAGAGAAGTGTGTGAGGATTGACCAGGATATGCATGACGGCACGAGGAGTTGGTTTAAAGCAGTGTTGGGGTTAACAGGCAAGTAGTTCAAGCAGATCTGCATCAGTTCAAGTAGGTCTGCACCAGGAATCTTCTCTAAGTCGTCACTTCTTTGATCTGGTTATGGATGTGTTGAGTCATAGGATAAAAGGCAATTTCCCTGATGTAGGCTTTTCACTGATGATACTGTGTTGAGTAGCACTAGAAAAGAAGAAGTGGAGAGGAAGTTGGAAGAAAGGAGAAGGGCTTTGGAAGACCGAAGGCTCAGGATAAATAGAAAGATGACAAAATATGTGAAGTTTAATGATGATCAGCTTGATCAGAAGTTAGCTTACAAGGAGAGTGTGGAGAAAAGTGTGGAGAAGTTTAAACATCTAGGATCAGTGGAAGCCCAAGATGGAAAATTAGATGCAGAGATAACCCATATAGTGCTGTGTGGATGGAACAATTGGAAGAAGGTATCAGCAGTATTGTGTGATCAGAGAATTAAGGTGAAGGTTAAAGGTGAGGTTAAGATAGTGGTGAGACCAGCAATAATGTGTGGACCTGAGACATTGGACAGTAAAGTGAGAACAGCGGGAGAAGAGGTTAGATGTGGCAGAAATGAAAATGTTGAGATGGATGTGTGGAGTTATGAAAAAGGACAGAAAGAATAAAAAATGAGACAATTAATCAGAGGTACAACAAAAGTGGGAGGGATATCTAAGAAGGTACAAGAAAGTAGGTTGAAGTGGTATGGACATGTGATGAGGACAGACAAAGAATATGTGGGCAAAATAGTGATGGGAATGGAAGTCCAATGGAAGGGAGAACGAGGAAGGGTAAAGCAGAGGTGGAAAAAGTAAAACAATATCTGAAGGAAAAGGTGGCAGACTGGGGAGGAGGTACAGGACCGAGATGTTTGGAGAGGGCTGATCAAGCACATCAACCCCACAAACAAGTGGGAAAAGATGAAGAAGAAGACAATTTCACTGTATCATATTGCTCTTAATTGGTGAGATAACTGCTTATAGTTCTAGGCTGTGATTACCTGAAATGCTCAGACTTGAGTGTTGTGTATTTATTGTTAAGTAGACGTTTTTCAAGAATGCACTGTCCAGACAAATGGAAAGAAATGTTATTAATCTCAAAGATAACAGCAATCATACTACACAAAAAACATTGTGGCCAATCTATCTATCTATCTATCTATCTATCTATCTATCTATCTATCTATCTATCTATCTATCTATCTATCTATCTATCTATCTATCTATCTATCTATCTATCTATCTATCTATTATATAGTGCCTTTCACATCTATCTATCTATCTATCTATCTATCTATCTATCTATCTATCTATCTATCTATCTATCTATCTATCTATCTATCTATCTATCTATTATATAGTGCCTTTCACATCTATCTATCTATCTATCTATCTATCTATCTATCTATCTATCTATCTATCTATCTATTATATAGTGCCTTTCACATCTATCTATCTATCTATCTATTATATAGTGCCTTTCACATCTATCTATCTATCTATCTATCTATCTATCTATCTATCTATCTATCTATCTATCTATCTATCTATCTATCTATCTATCTATCTATCTATTATATAGTGCCTTTCACATCTATCTATCTATCTATCTATCTATCTATCTATCTATCTATCTATCTATCTATACAGGGCTATTCAAAATAATAGAGCAGATTTCAAAAATGTATTTCAAACAAACTGTATCAGACAGAAACACATTCCACACATCACTGGATAGAGGAAAGCTCAAAGTTTAAAAGCCTGCCTAAAAGTACTAGTGTATGCCACCGAGTGCTGACTTCATTATCTTTGAAGATGGTGCCCCGCCTCATTTCCACTTGGAGGTCCAGCGTTACCTGAAGGACACCATTCCAGGACGATGGATTGGAAGAGGTGGACAGCAAGATCTTGCTCATTATCTATGGCCTCCCAGGTCTCCAGACCTTACCCCCTGCAATTTTTATCAATGGGGGTACATTAAAGAAAGAGTGTTTGTTCCACCTATGCCTGCTAATCTTCAAGATTTGCGACATTGAATTGTGGAAGCTGTGAATTCAGTAACAAGAGACCAGTTGACTCATGTGTGGCAAGAAATGGTCTACCGTTTTGATGTTTGTGATGCTACACATGGTGCTTATGTTGAGTGTATACAACCTCAAGGACCATAGGACCAAACTTTGAACTTTCCTCTATCCAGTGATGTGTGGAATGTGTTTCTGTCTTATATAGTTTGTATGAAATACATTTTTGAAATCTGCTCTTTCATTTGGAATAGCCCTGTATATCCATCCATCCATTCATCCATTTTCCAACCCGCTGAATCCGAACACAGGGTCATGGGGGTCTGCTGGAGCCAATCCCAGCCAACACAGGGCACAAGGCAGGAACCAATCCTGGGCAGGGTGCCAACCCACCGCAGGACACACACAAACACACCCACACACCAAGCACGCACTAGGGCCAATTTAGGATTGCCAATCCACCTAACCTGCATGTCTTTGGACTGTGGGAGGAAACCGGAGCGCCCGGAGGAAACCCACGCAGACACGGGGAGAACAGCCCTGTATATATTATATTATATATATATATATATATATATATATATATATATATATATATATATATATATATATATATATATATATATATATATATATATATATACATCCTGGTTAGACTGCAGTGCAGGTGCTCCTCTGTTTTGCCCAGAGGCAGTGGGTGTTGTCTTTTTTCTAAAGAAGGTACTCCACCAAAGTTCTTCAGTCATGCTTCTCCACTCTCCTGATAGATCCTTCTATTTGTATCACTATGTCATTTCGTAGATGAAATCACACAGTGTTACACCTGACATCTGAGGTAGATAGGATGAATAGGAAGGGTGTTATTTCTTCTACTCTGATGGTATTGATTCGTTTTTAAAGAAGACTGGCATACAGTATGTCAAATGCATAAACAACATAAAAACACAACTATGAGAAAGAGCTACAGAGCAAACCAGTTCAATTGCAATTATAAAAATAGATATCAGAATTTGTCATTTTATTTCTAAAGGTTCATCGAACAACTGAGTACTGATGACTTGTCCATTTATTTTTATTTTTTGGATAGACAAAATTTACAAGGCAAGCTCAGTAATACAGCAGCTTCTCCTGACTGCATTAAGATCCAGCTGGAGTCAGCTTATAGAACGGAGACCAGTGTTCATGTCCCAGGTCCTCTCTGTGTGGAGTTTGTACGTTTTCTCCCTGTGTCTCTATAGGTTTCCTCCCACAGTCCAAAGATATACAGGTTAAGTGGACTGTCATTGCTGAATTGGCCTGTGTGTGTTTGCCTTGCCATGGACTGGTGCCCTGTGCAGTTGATATTTCTGTTTTGCACCCTAGGCTTGTTGGGAAAGATTCCAGCAACCTTGATCAAGATAAGGATGGTTTCTAATTAAGCAGTCCGGTTGGAACGAAATCCTGCAGGCAGCCACTACGCCCTTTCAGGTCTGACTTTGCTGGGTTAGGCTAATCAGTAATTTCAAGTTTGCCTCTTTATTAGCGTGGTGGTGTGAAGGGTAGTGCCACGTTCCCTGCCTTGGACTTCTAGTATTATTATTGTCAGGTGTACAAAGTATGAGGAAATTATTATTTGCATGTGACCAGTACTAAAGGGATTTGCTCCAGTACTCCATGACTGAACCGAATTGAGCAGCTTTGAGAATTTTTGGTAGGTGACTTTCTTTAGATGCATGACAGAACAAACCCAGATGGGTTTAAGTGTCCAAAATACAGTATACTCAATGTATGCACTTGCACTTACTCATAACTGGTCAATTTAGCAGTACATGTCTTTAGATAGATAGAAGTTTATTTGTCCCCATGGTGACATTTGGCTTTTTACATAAGCCCTTTAAATAGTCACTGGATAGAGGAAAGTTCAAAGTTTCACCCTATGGTCCTTGAGGTTACATGCAGTCAACATGAGCACCATGTGTAGCGAGACAAACATCAAAACGGTAGACCATTTCTTGCCACACACGAGTCAACTGGACACTAGTTACTGAATTCACAGCTTCCTCAATTCGATGTCATAAATCTTGAAGATTAGCAGGCATAGGTGGAACAAATACTCTTTCTTTAATGTACCCCCTGTGGAAATATCTTCTTTAGAAACAAAACGAAGCGTCACAAAAAGAAGTTTTGGGGACCATCCCCGTATATTGTCCAACGGACAAGAAAAAAAACCACAAAAAGAAATGTTATGATGATCAAAATCAATTTGTATAAGCAGTTGATGATTTACAGTGGGAAAATGGCGTTTTTATACAATAAAAGAAAATGAAAGCAGAAAATGGTTGACAGGAAACTGGAAGTGATGTCATCAGGAGTTGCCGGAAGTGACGTCCCGGCGGCCATCTTGGAGCCCGGAAGTAGCTTTCTTATTTTTCTTTGGTTTTCCTGCTGAGAAGAAGGGGAGATTTAGGTAAGTACCATGTGACAACCCCCTGTCTTGCGATATTTCACTCGCCTTTAGGCTTTTTGACTGCCTCCTAAGTGCACGTGTGCGACACCCCATAGATAAAAATCGCAGGGGATAAGGTCTGGAGACCTGGGATCCCATAGACGATGAGAAAGATCTTGTTGTCCACCTCTTCCAATCCATCGTCCTGGAATGGTGTCGTTCAGGTAATGCCAGTCCTCCAAGTGGAAATGAGGCATTTGAATGTTCTTGAAGTTGAATTTTGAACTTTCCTCCATTCAGTGATGTGCCGAATGTTTCTGTCTCATACAGTTTGTTTGAAATAAATTTTTTAAATCTGCTCTTCCATTTTGAATAGCCCTGTATATATATATATATATATATATATATATATATATATACATATACAGTATATATATATATATATATATATATATATATATATATATATATATTGTGGATGATGACCCGGACACAGACAGGCGGACATGTTCAACTCACCAACAACACGTTTATTCAAGTGCTCCATATTTACAGTAAAGTGCACAACAACCCCAAAGTCTCCAAAAATCCTGGCCACAACACAAATGCCTTTTCCTTCTTCAGGCTGCCTCCTTGCCTCCTCCCAGACCTTGTCCTTCTTCCACCCGACTCAAGCCTCTGACTGGAGGGAGGTGTCTTCTGATGAGCTTCCACTGGCACTCCCCAGTGTGGCGGAAGTACCGGCTCTGCACCCGGAAGCACTCCAGGTGTCCCCGATCCTCTTCCCCCCCAGCACTTCCGGGTGTGGCAGAAGTGCTGAGGTCCAGGGCTCCTAAGGTATTGGGGCGCCCCCTGGCGGTGACCACGGGCCCCTACAGGGTTGAGCTTCAAAGCTCTGTACCCGTGGTTCCTATAGCCACCATGGCAGTCGCCCCCACATGGTCTGGGGGAGGCGTAAGCCCTCTTCCGGTCCTCATGGGCGTCCCGGCTGGGTCGTCCCCCCCAGCCACCTGTGACAATATATGTATACACACACTATGGTCTGAGCACACAACAGAATGACTAAAAAATAAAAAAAACGGTCCTAGTGAGGTGTTATGCAAGTGCATTGCTTTTGATATAAAGGAGCACAGTATAACTTGTTTGCTGAAAATCCTCAGTGTTGGTGTGTCAGAGAGAGGATGTGCAGAATTGTTCATAATGGCACTCAGTTTTGTTTTCATTGTCTCCACTGCCCGTAACTGACCCTGTCCTTTTGATTAGCCCGAAACACCACACCATAGTGAAGAAAATCACACTGGCCATCACAAAGCTGAAGAAGATTCAAAGGATGTCACAACCCACATTAATTTAAAGCAGTGTTGTAAGAAAAAAGAGCCTGCTCTTCTCTTTCTTAAAAGAGTTCCTCTGTGTTAAGAGACCAGTCCAACCTGTCAATGATGTGCACCCCCAAAGTACTTGTAAGAGAGAATCATCTCTACATCCAGACCCTGAATAGTGACGTAGTGGCTCTTTGGTATGGAGAAAGTCAACAACCAAGTTATGCTGATGTTAAGTTGCAGACAATTGTTTCTCCCCCTGACTGCTCTGCTCTGGCTCCTCCCCCTTTATCAACACACCCCATAAGTGCAGAATCATCTGAGAATTTCTGCAGGAGACATGACCTAGTCTTATACAAGTAAACCCCGTGATTCGCTAGCGAATCGGAAATCCTAGAATGGCAATCAGTTTCTGTTCCGTCCGATATGTGGATGGATGACATATCATGGAGGGCGGGTGCGTCTGGGGAAATGTCATTTAATCCAACAGGCATATCTGTACTAAAGTGGTTTCGTTTTGTGGAGACGGGAGTCTGTTGCCTTCGCTGACACCGACCGCTTGAACAGGTTGTGTTGTTTTTGGGCCACCTACTGACTCTGGGAGGCCGCTGCGTCTGATTGTGGGGCGAGCGCCACAGCGCAATATGCGCCTCGGTGGGAAGCCGCTGCGTGAAGACATATCATGGAGGGTGGGTATATGCAGTGGTGTGGGCGGTCGCGTCCGGGCGGCCGTACAACCTGGCGTGCACGCTTTACCTGAGGTGTAGTTCACAGGTCGTAGTCTCGTTTCTGTGTTTTCTTTGGTTTGAGCCGTGACTCCTTTCGCAAGCGCGTTGTAGGCGTGCGCGTGTTGTCACAGTTGATTTGAGCCGTGACTCCTTTCGCAAGCCGTTGTAGGCGCGCATGTTGTCACAGTTGGTTTGAGCCGTGACTCCTTTCGCGAGCGCGTTGTAGGCGCGCGCGTTGTCACAGCATGGACCTTTGGTTTGAGCCATGACTCCTTTTGCAAGTGCGTTGTAGGCGCGCGCGTTGTCACAGTTGGTTTGAGCCGTGACTCCTTTCGCAAGCGTGTTGTAGGCGCGTGCGTTGTCACAGCATGGACCTTTGGTTTGAGCCGTGACTCCTTTCACAAGCGCGTTGTAGGCGTGCGCGTTGTCACAGTTGGTTTGAGCCGTGACTCCTTTCGCAAGCATGTTGTAGGCGCGCGCGTTGTCACAGCATGGACCTTTGGTTTGAGCCGTGACTCCTTTTGCAAGTGCATTGTAGGCGCGCGCGTTGTCACAGTTGGTTTGAGCCGTGACTCCTTTCGCAAGCGTGTTGTAGGCGCGCGCGTTGTCACAGCATGGACCTTTGGTTTGAGCCGTGACTCCTTTTGCAAGTGCGTTGTAGGCGCACGCGTTGTCACAGTTGGTTTGAGCCGTGACTCCTTTCGCAAGCGTGTTGTAGGCGCGCGCGTTGTCACAGCATGGACCTTTGGTTTGAGCCGTGACTCCTTTTGAAAGCGCGTTGTAGGCGTGCGCGTTGTCACAGTTGGTTTGAGCCGTGACTCCTTTCGCGAGCGCGTTGTAGGCGCGCGCGTTGTCACAGCATGGACCTTTGGTTTGAGCCGTGACTCCTTTCACAAGCGCGTTGTAGGCGTGCGCGTTGTCACAGTTGGTTTGAGCCGTGACTCCTTTCGCAAGCGCATTGTAGGTGTGCGCGTTGTCACAGCATGGACCTTTGGTTTGAGCCGTGACTCCTTTTGCAAGCGCGTTGTAGGCGCGCGCGCGCGTGACATCAGGTTTCCAACCTTCTCGTTTCTGTGTTTTCTGTGCAGTGCAGCAGTGCGCCTCGATGTGCCCAGCGCCCTGCGTCCATATCAGGTTTACAACCTTCGGTTAGTAGGATGGATTTGTAATCTGAGGTGTACAGAGTGAAGAGAAAAGGAGACAGGCCTGTTCCTCATGGTGCTCCGGTGTTGGTCACTTCTGTATCAGAGGCACAGTGCTTGAATCTCACAAACTTCAGTCTTCCAAGAGATGGTTCTTTTGTGATGTGGGATGAAACTGAAGTGGCCAGAAAAAAAAACATGAACATGAGGAAAGCATATGTTGCACACAGACACTGACCAGATTGTCCCTTCTGAGCTGTTGCCACGTTTACCCAAATTCATTATTTCTTTTAAAATTTACAGTAGCCTACCACTTTATTGATTATGAAAAAGCCACATCAAATTATCACGGCTATATGAATGCCAAATACCAATGCAAAACTGTTGGATACTGATTATTATACTTAATTCCTTGTATCGCCCAAACCTTGGAAAATCAGAATGTTGTACGCACTCACAATCACACCAAGAGTTATTATTTAATTGTGTTTAACACAAACATCTTAAAACAAAAAATATTATTATAAACAAATATTATTAGCATAAATATTAGAACCATTCTTTTCTAATTATTAAATTAGCTCAAAGTGCAATTTCTTGAAAAGTTAAAAACAGTATTCCATTAGTCTGAAAAGTTGAAAACAGTATTCCATTAGTCTAACTCAAACTCGTGCGAGGGGCTTCATCCATCCATCCATTTTCCAACCCGCTGAATCCGAACACAGGGTCACGGGGGTCTGCTGGAGCCAATCCCAGCCAACACAGGGCACAAGGCAGGAACCAATCCCGGGCACGGTGCCAACCCACCGCAGGCGAGGGGCTTCAGTTCTTCCTGAATTTTCCTGTCTTCAGTGGCGATTGGCGGCTGTGTGCAGCTCTGTGGCGCGAACACGCAGAACGCCGTCCCTTTTCGCGCGCGGCCGCCACCCGCCTAGCCAATGGTGTAAGGTCTTGTTGGTTTCTGCGTAAGGACGCCGCCTTGGCCAATAAGAGGCGGGGTTAGTAGCTGGTACCGAACTTTAGCAGCGGCGTGAAGATCTGGAACAAGAAGGAAGCGGCCCGCAGGTAAAGAGAAGGTACAACTGAATTCCGAGTTGCGCGTATCGCGTTAGCTTGAGGTTTGGCAGGTGTCGTTTGTTAGTGGAATGTTCAAGATTAACGTGACATGGTGTTTTAACCGGCCACTGGCGTTTTGGGCCGATTTCCGATTATAAACACGTGTTGGTCAGGCGTGTGCTGAAGGGAAGTTGCGCGCCTGCCTGCCTGCCTGCCTGCATGCATGTCAGCGGTGCCAAAAACTTGTTCGTCGAATAGCGCGATCACACTGACGTGCTCGTTTAGCGAAGCGGTAATCGCCTTGGGTGACCTCGTTGGATTTTGCCTTAAAGTAGTAATTGAGTGCTATTAATTATCACGTAATCAAAACTCGTGTCGCTTTCTTGCGTTATTTACATGTCAACTTGAGAGCGAAAGTAGGAAACTGACTATCGTTATTTCGAAGAGATTACCTTCGAAAGAACCGTAGTTGTGACTTTTTTACCGTTCACGTTGAGTGGCACGCGCACGAGGAGGCAACTGGGCACGGCGACTGGGCCTGTGGGAAGCTGTGCAGAGATTAAGGGGGTTAGGTGTAAAATGTAAATTTTTAATGGTGCAAAGTATCATTAGAGACATGAACCTTTGTGATAAAGCATTGCTCAGTATTCTAATTAAAAAGGGTCAGCAAGTCGACGGATAACACGAGCATGTGGAATGCACAGTGCCCAAATTTAGTTCTGGGGGATCCATGTGACTGCTGGTTACCTAGACGGTTCAGGCAAAGCGTGAAATATGAAATGTATAAATTAAAATACTGAAGAGGGAGTGAGAGACACAGAGACAAAAATATCTACACTTGTGCTTTTTAAATATTTCATGTTCATTAACTTTGTAATCGACTGTTTTTCGTCTTCGCGAACTGTAGGAGTAGAAAGAACTGACAATTCCTTATGAAAGGCGATAAAGGATATCTTTAATAAATGTAGCTTTATGTGAAAAGAATTTTCCTAAAATGATTGTATTACTGACTAATTTGAGTTTTGTCGTTCATAATAATTATTTGAAAATGACAAACGTATGTTATTGCAAAATATTTTAGCAAGTTTGCATTCATTAAACTGAAGATGTTTCATTTTCTTTATTACTAGAGGTACAGACATTACAGTCTATCCCAATTCTGTCCAAAAATTTTTTAAAAAGGGCTTTCCTTCACTTTTGGTGTTGGTAGAAAATGTATATATTTTGTTCATGGTTTTTAATGTCAGTTTTTTTTTTTTTATCTGACAGATTAAATTCTTTTTGATTTGAAAAAAGGAGTAATCTATGAATGAAAATTTTCCCAATTATGGTATTTGGGATTTTGACGCCAGTGAAATTGTATCCATCTATTAAGTTTTGGAAGACCTTGAGTTGCGTTTGCAGGAACACTTAACTCAAAAATATTTTTTTAGTATGTTTATCACGTACAGTATTCTAGGGAATGTGCTCTTTCTGTTTATCTTATCTAGCTAGATTCCTGGTATTAAGCATTCATAGTATTTTGCACAATCCTTGAATACAAATGGATAATGGACATTTGAATTATCAGACATGAGTTACATGAGAATACATTTTTTTCTTTTTTCTATGAACATTTTTCATGTCATTTGCCTTTGTCCAGAATCCGCTCTGGGCCCTTTTCAATATGAATCTTTATGTACTTTCTTCACTAAAACATGAGATTAAAAATCTTTCTTGTCCAGCAATACAAACTACATGGGGTACGTAACAAAAAAAATGCAGTTTTGATAGACTGTTTCTTTGAAGCATTTTGTGATGCATTATAGGATATCTGTACTATTGACTGGGGTGAATGGCTTTAATGACATTGTTAATCTGTTTATGTTGTCGCAATAATGAGACTTCACACAGATAAAGGTTTGGGGCAGCCACCCGTATAATGAGGTATCGTGGCTGCAACGTTGAAAAATGCAAATATAGAGCACTGCTGTGCATACAACAGAGTCCACAACAAGACTGACACACAGAGGAAACAGACTTTTAAAGGGGAGGACAGGAAGTGAGGTCATATGGGTCTGGCTCAGGTCACCTCCGGGCTTGAACCAGTGGCGGATGATCATCACAGGGGCCGGAGCTGGTAAGGTCTTCTTCCATTGGCTCGGTCTCGGAAGTGATGTCATGAGAGCCAGGTGAGATCTCCTGGGAATGGTCTACAGGCAAGGGAAAAAAAGAATCGGTGCACTCTGCCACATCCCGGCATGCCTCAGAACTGTCTTCCCTCGGGCCCTTTAGCTGCCTCCCATGCGCACGTGTGTGACAATGTTCAACTGGAATGTAGAATTTCAAACAAATCCTCCTATAACATTTTTTTTTTTTTCTGTGATCTACAAAGTGCAACACAGACCAACAAAGAGCAATTTTTCTAAGCGCCCCATATCAGCAGTTTCATTTTGGGGTGCTATGAGGACTGAAGTTATGTCTTGTATCTTATTTTCCAGTACAGTAAGACTTGTTGGTACCATTGTGATAATTTGACAGGCAGTTGTTTTAAATCAGTCACATCTTAGAAAGAAATCGGTACCATCTAGGTTTAAAATAAAATTATGTGAAATATGGTACCATAAACTGTTATGATTAATAAAATTTCTTGGCCAAATTATCTTGAGTGTACCATTAGCACAGTCCACATCAATGGATTGTAATCCTCCACCTTTGTATTCTTTAACAAGTTCTGCTTTACTAAAATAACTTTTATAAACCTAAAGTGTTTTCATAATTAGCCCGGTTATATTAAGCAAGTAGTTACTTCTAGGCTTGTATGTTTTAGTGTCACTGGAGAAATTACAAAACAAGGTTTTCAAAATTTTTCATAGAATGCAGTAAACATTTCTGCAGTTACATGAAGTTTAAACAAAACATTAAATGAAATATGTTTTTATTGCCATTTTCATCATCGCTATGATTTTTATTGCACTTTTCCAGGCATCCTGGTTATTTAATCTGTTATTTTCTAATGTCAATTCCAGTGGTTCTGAAGCTGTGGGATTTGCGGCCTTTTAGCGTTAAGTGTTCTGCTTGTAGTTATTATTCGGATATTACCAAGGTGGCAGGAAAGGTGAATTAATAGGGAAATGATGAAAAAATTATGAATTTCTAAATAAATTGTGAATTTCTAAATTTAAATGTAAATCACTTTATTACAGTTTTTAGAATGTAAAAGAAAAATGAAAGCTGCAATAATTAAACAATGACATCAATTAGAGCAAAAATGACTCCCTGATTATGAAACTGGTTGGAACAAAAATGTTCAGCCACCATAATCCACGAGGACTGAACTTGGAAACCACTGGTAAAGAAATGAACAGGGTTTTGAAAATTAATACGTACGTGGTAAAGAGTCCTTCTCTAGAATTAGGAAGAGAAAGGATAGTGAATACCAGTTTGAATTCAGTAATTGATTCGATTCTAACCCCTAACCCATATGTTTTTTTTATTTAAAACAACTTAATATACAGTGCCTATTAAAAAGCCTTCTACCGTTTACTTTGCGTCAGAGATTACAATGTGTAATATTCATAATCATGAAGGCTTGTACATCTCCAAATTCAGTTTAGTTGTCAAGATTTGGATTCAAGTCATTTTTGTTTTTATTTTATACAAACGGTGTTGTTTGGGAATGTTTTTAGAAGTGTTCATGTACAGTTCGTAGTGATTTAAATTATGAAGGAAAGTTGACAAAAGGAGGTGTTAAGAAATAGCCCTTTCATACTCCATGTTGCACTGCACCTCCCCTTTTGATCAAACCTTGCTCAAAAGCATCTAATACTTTTTTTTTAATATTGAGGACAGATAAGGGTAGAAGCAGCATAGCTACATCGGCTGGGTAAGTAATATTAAGCTCTGATCATTTTGTCTGCTGCTCTGGTTTTGGTGTGTTTGGATGTTTCACCTGCTCTGAGCCAGCATGTCTCACTGGCGTGCAAAGTAACACATTGGGGTTTACTGGAATCACCAGAGTCAAACGTTTGGGTTCCAAAGTAGTCTGTCTTGTCAGTATGGGACTAGAGAGCAACTCTATCTTTTGTAATTTGCTGTTTTCTACTCTTTATTTTTTTATAAGTAGTTACTGTGAAAGAAGCTATAAAAGTTTAATTGGAATGTTATTGACTAGGATGATTGCTACCTCGCAGTATATTTATTTGATTTCCATATGTCCGTATTAAATACCGTAATACCAAAGCAATAGACTGTGGCAACTGTCAGTTTACTGCTCTGAAATTCTACACATCCTCTTTTTAACAAACGTACACTGCTCAATAGTTTGTTGTCTGAAAGTACTTGAACGTCCATAAAGAAATGCTGCTGGGGCATTTGTATAATTTCCGACCGTGACTTCCTTTTTTTTTTTTTTTTACCTTTAGACAAGTAGGAAGATTTTTTTTATTATGAAGTCTTTTTATGACAAAAAAAAAAAAATTTATGCATTTATTGAGCTTCTATAATAAAGCCAAATTGGGGGACAAATTCTAACCATCCATTCCGTTGATATGCCTGCTGCATGGATGGTAGCATGTTTCCCCCTCATTGTCTTAAAAAGACACAGCTAGGTTGACTTTTTAAATTTACAATTGCCTCTTGCATTGCCATCTTTTTGAACTACCTGTAGTTGATGAAAAGGCTTCCAGTAGTAGGAGGTAGTTCAGAAAAGTAAATTGACATCCCTACAAAAGAGGTAGATTTTCTTTGGAAAATTTTGAATAAGGAGTACCAGGAGCTTCCCTTGAAGGTGTACGATGATGGATCATTCCTGTGAGTGGTGGGTATAACAAACAAAAACATGAGTGGCACTTTTAAAATGCAGTAGGCAAGTCTTTTCAGGTCTTCATTGGCCATACAGATTTTATGCAGGAAAAAAAAAAAACGTAAAAAAAAGACATTTTTGTGAGGTGTACTTTTTCTATGTTTATCTTAACAAAAGTGACATCATTTTAAAATACACGGCAATCTATGTGTTCGAGGCTTAAATTAAAAGTCTGCTTTCTGGGTAAATTTAAAGCTTGGGATAGCTGATTAAAGCAAGGAAAGTAAGACTTGAAAGAATTTTTTGTGGTGAATAGACGCCTGGTGGCTAAAATGAGCGTCTCTAGTCTTTTATAATTATGGATGAGAGTTAACCGTATACTTGATCCATGTACACTCTAGTTGCAACTTGCTCCATGTCCCACAACTATTGGTATGAATGATTTACATTTTTAGGTCCTCTGCCGTCTGGCTGATGCAAAAGAACAATATTAAGAGGCGTTTAAAATGTGGTCATTTGAAAACTATTGTTTATCGCTCTGAAGTTATATTGATACTATTTATAAACCTTATCTGAAAATGTTTATGTTCACAATCTATGATGCAGTTTTATTAAGCATCAGTATTGACTGTATATTTCCAAGATTGGTGTACATTAATTTTCCTTGATAAATCGGTCTGAACTGGCAGTTACAATCTATATAATAAATATGGACTCAATTGAATTTGTATATAAAATTGCTTTATGGAAAATGCACAACTTTGAGTGAGAACTTATATTGGCCATATTGAAAGCTTTTGTATAATCTGAAACCTGTTTGAGTCTTGTGGTTTCAAAGCCAATCCCGGCATCACTGAGCACAATGTGATGATGAGCTGAAGACAGGGTGCCAGTCCATAATGGGTCCCTTTCACACACTCAGTGACCAATTTAGAATGGCTGAATAACTTAACCCACATGTTTTGGGTATGTAGGAGGGTATCCCACTGAGGCCCAGGGAGCATGTGCGAAAGCCACATGTATGACAACAAGGCACTATATTTGAACTTGGGGAAATTGGATCCGTGAGGCAGCTTCCCATTTAGTATGTTGTCTGCCTCACATTCTTACAATGACTGAGCTGTAATAGGCAACTTTTTACCTGTTTACAGCTTGTGATGACTTGTGTGACCTGAAAGCAGCTGTGCAATGAAGAGCTCACACGGTTTAAAGAAAATGGGGGGGGGGGGGAGACGAAAATGTGGCTAAAGCAGATCTGACACTTGTGTTGAATGTTTTTAGTATTGTGATTTCTCAGGAAGACCACAGTGTCGATTAGAATGTTTCTAGTCAGTTTTTACACTGTTCATTAAAGCAGCAGAAGTCTTGAGGTGCTTTTTAGGTAGATGCTTCTACCTGCATTATAACATATTTTAAAACGCCTGTACTAACTTGCCTGGTTGTTTCCGTTTATACATTCAGCATGAATGTATGAAAATGGGATGAATGTGTTGTTAAAGAAAACCAACTTTATGTAATGTCTTTCTGTAAGGATGAAGCCTTTCGAGTTATTTTGTGATTGATCAAAAGCTAATCGGAAACTTTCTTGAATTAGGTTATTTGTAGACATTAATGAAATATTTTGTTTGTACTGCTGTTTTGCTGACATGGAGTGGTTTGTTCTCTAGCTGAGGTCCTAGCAGGACACATCGTTAAAGTAAAGATTCCTTATTGCAATACTTCCAGTACTTGTCCCCATCATAACATTTCTTGCTTGGGTAAAATTAAACAAAGCTTTGCTGTAAATGTTTCAGTGTGAATTTGAATCCAATAAGGCAGTGCTGATGATTGCACAGTCCGTTGACATGGTCCAGGGCCACTTGGGTTGAGCAAGGAGAGTGTTAATGAGTTTCATCCAGAATGAGCTGGCTCTGCTGTTCTGGTGCCATGAGAGATTTTCAGCCTGTGTGAAGTTTTTATGCCTGTGTTTGCCAGTATTTTTTACTGGATACTATGCACAACACAAAAACATATAAGGTAGATGGATTTGATAAGTGACTTGTGTGTGTGCTCTTTGACAGCCTGGCAACCTCTCCAAGATTTTCCCCTTCATCTCCCTGCTGTCCTGAATTGTGGTTAACATGTTAAAGAAATGAATGGTTATCTTGCTTTTCACCAGTAATACAGAAAGGCTATTGGCCTACTTGACATTGTGAATGTATTAATAGTTGAGGCAGTCATAAGAATTAATCAAGAGCTGTTTATATTCATTTTTTTTTTTTGCCTGAAACAAAGCCATGCTGCTTTTCAAAAAGAGAACCTATGATTGTTGTAAGTGGCTGTTTCAAGTATATATACTTGTTTGTGTTATATTTAAAAAAAAAAAAAAAAAAAAAAAAAAAAAAAGCTGATGAAACTATCAGAACAAAAATTAAGCCATTCCTGTTTTCCTATGACAGAGGCAGTCCTTGAGCAAAAGAGGTAGAAGCAGCATATGAATATCATAAGTTATTTTTTGCCCTGTAAGGCGCAGGGACATTCCTTCTGACCCAACTTGTAAAAAAGGTTAAGTGGTTGCTGAACAAGTCTGTTTGTGAAACCTCTATCTGGCTTCACTGTTAAGTAGACTAACTAGCCAGTAAGATGATAGCCTTTTTTGTGTTAGCTGTTAAAGGTTGTAGACAATGATGATTTATCTTTGTCATAGTGAAAGATATACGGCAGCATAAAGTGTCTTGTAATGGCTTGCTTCATGAAATATTGATGAAGGGAAGGAGGGAGCTCAGTGCTTTGTGTAAGTTTGGCAACATGGAATCAAAACACGAAGCCATCTTTTTGCTGAATGTAGCTTTTGTAAATTCCGTGCTTATGGCTTTTGAAAATTTCCACTAAATGCACCACCTGCCTAGATGGTGATACAAGTGTCTATTTACCCCTTGGAAGTGTTCACATCTTATTGTTATGCAACAATAAATCACATTGGATTTAATTTGTTTTTTTATTGACATTGATTCACAGAGAGACTTTTTAATGTCAGAGTAAAAACAGTTGTATATCCATCCATCCATCCATTTTCCAACCCGCTGAATCCGAACACAGAGTCACGGGGGTCTGCTGGAGCTAATCCCAGCCAACACAGGGCACAAGGCAGGAACCAATCCTGGGCAGGGTGCCAACCCACCGCAGGACACACACAAACACACCCACACACCAAGCACACACTAGGGCCAATTTAGAATCGCCAATCCACCTAACCCGCATGTCTTTGGACTGTGGGAGGAAACCGGAGCGCCCGGAGGAAACCCACGCAGACACGGGGAGAACATGCAAACTCCACGCAGGGAGGACCCGGGAAGCTAACCCAGGTCCCCAGGTCTCCCAACTGCGAGGCAGCAGTGCTACCCACTGCGCCAGCGTGCCGCCAGTTGTATATCAAGTAGTCTAAATTTAATCTCAAACATAAAACACAAAAGGGTTTCCAAATTCGTGCAAAAAAGTACATTTGTATGTTCTTTTTATACTTCTGCAGAACAAATGCAAACAGCAAAATTAAAAAAAAAAAAAAAAAGAATCCTAGTATTGTGGCAACTGTTGTTTAAATAAGAGCCATCAAAATCTAAGGCGTCTGCATTGCTGTTTTTTGTCTTTTCAGCTCCTTTTTTATAACTTCTTTTATGGATCACTGTCCCAAGAAGGACTTTCACACCCAGCTGTCAGTACTTGACTGAAATCCATGCACTTCACTACATTATTGTTTATTTTTTTGAAACTCTTGCATCTACTAATCATGGAATGCTTATGACACTGTGTGTGGGTCCTGCTGACAAAACTCATTTGGAGTCTTACAGAGCAAGACTTGTGTATTGGTGTCAAACACACTGGAAGAGCAGAAACAGGGCGAGAATAGCGAGTAAAGTTTATATAAAAAAATAAATAAAGCACGCAAGAGGCAGGCAGGTCAATGGTGGGCTTGTTTTATTATTTTGTAAGTTTGCAAAAGGTTGCAGTAGGAGACCATTTATATTGTAGCATTCAAAATAAAAAGGCAGTCCGCACCTGTGGATTCGCCCAGAAAAATGAGATTGTTAAAGTGTCAAGCCAAGGTCCACACAGTGTCTCCTTTTGTTTTCTCCTTTACAGATGAAGTAATAAGTAAAGATGGCCTAAATCATTTTAATTAAACCTCATTCTTTTAGGCATTATGTGTCAAACCAACAGCCACGTAAGAGAGAGATTAGTTGTGGGACAAGGGGTGGTGTGTGATGATGCTCTTTAAAGTTGGGGTTTTAAACTGTAGTAAAAGGAAAATCAGAATTACGACTAGTATTTTGCATTTGCTTTAACTCTTTTAGGGCGGATGTCTACTGTTGTCAATAGGAGGGGCTGAGGGTATTAACCAACTGTAAATGGTGACAAAATTCACGTTCTGTTTTAGTTTGATTCCCTGTGCTAGAAGTAAAGTTAGCTTCATTGATTTGACTGAGATTCCCTGCGCTCGTGTCAGTAAAGGGGAGCAAATAATGGCAAAAATGACCTTGACATCTGGGGCCTCATGTATAACGCCGTGCGTAGAATTCATACTATAACATGGCGTATGGACAAAAGCGGAAATGTGCACACGCACAAAAAAATCCAGATGCATATATCTGTGCGTTTGCCAACTTCCATGTTCTTCCGCTACTTAAATCCCAGTCAGCGTGAAGAGTAACGCATGTGCACGGGCCTGCTGTCCCACCCCAACTCCTCCCAGAATTACGCCTCTTGGGGGGGGGGGGGGGGGGGGGGAGAAGCATGAAATGTCAACTTTAATCTCGAAATTTCCACTTTAATCACGTTGTTTATTTTGTCATTAAAGTAGAACATCATAAACTTCATCTTAAAATCGTTTAATTTACTAGTTTCTCAAATCCCATCGTAACTAAAGTAGCACGTTAAATGCTTTGTTTTGTATTTGATCTTGTATGTGTGTTTATCACTGTGCTTCTGGGCTTTCTCTTTCTCCAACAGGACACAGAATCCACTAACATTCATAATATTACAGATCTCTGAATAATTTTAAAATACCGAGATTTATGCGTGATATCATTTTCATGATAATAGGAGTTAAAGCATGTTATTAAACATGGGAACACGGTGGCGCAGTGATTGTTCATGTCTCATGCAAGATGCTTGTTGCACCGTGTGCGACCTTCAATGAAGTAATTTATTGCAGCAGTACTGTCTCTTTCAAACGTACTAACCCCCAATTCTTGTCCTTACTTTTCTTTCTCCAAATACCCATTCATCACACAATCAGCTCTGTAATAGACATTAAGCCATCTGTAAGCTTAGAACGCCGATTCTTCAAAACGTTTAAGGAACGTTTAAATATCTCTGTAGTACGTGGTTAATTCAGTGTTGTGCCAGACCCAGCAAGAGTACAGTGTTAGGCAGAAGAAATCCGTGAATGGAGCGCCAGATCCTTGCTAGCGCAGTGACAGTGTCCTCGCATGTTTAATTATTAACAGTATAGAATTTTTAAATGAAGTTAGTTTTATTTGTATAATAAACACATTTTGCTGCATTTCATCTTAATATCATCATCATATGTAAATACGTGCTTTATAAAGTGGCTCAGGTTGTGCAATATTATAACTAGTGCAAGTTTACAATGAGGCGATTGTACTGATAAGTACAAACAGTTCTACAAGGAGCACTTGATGGACTGATTGAGTGCGTTTAGAGTTCTTGGGATGAAACTGTTTCTGAACCGCGAAGTACGTACAGGAAAGGCTTTGAAGTGTTTGCCATGTGAGAGCAGTTCATATAGGCAGCATGGCTGAGGCAGCGTGTGCTTGATGCTGTATACCGATAATTCTGTACTGTAGATCTGTGATTCCCCACTCAGATATAGTGATTATAAATACTATGAGTGGCGCAGTGAGAGTATTATGGAAAAAGATGATCCACTGTGGCAACCCCTAACTGGAGCAGCTGAAAGAAGACAAAGAAGGTGCAGTGAGAGTAACAACGCTAAAGCAGCTATGGTATTTGGCATACTTTAGCTATTCCCTGGAACATTATATTGCTACGGGTTAATTACAATCGGATGCATTAAACTAATAAACAATATGCAGTTAGTTTCAGTGTATATGATAAAGCCGCGTCAGGGATGTGGATCTAAAAAAGAAAGGGCAACCACCCAGGAACAGTAGCACTGCTTTGACGCTGGGTGCCGCCTGTCTGCAAAACCGAGCGGATACCTTGCGTACACTAGGGTTGGAGCTACCATGGAAATGTGTGTGGCTTTATGGCAAGTTTAGGTTTTATACATCACGATTTGAGCGTGAAAACGTTTTGTACGTAACATTTTTGTGCATACGCACTGTTTATACATGCGGCCCCAGGTGAGAGATTGAAGTGGATGCCCAAAGCAAAATACTCTGTGGACGTTTTGCATATTATCACTGAATTGGATTCCCGACATGTCATGTCGGAATCTGATTTTGATAAAAGTGATTTGGAAAAAAAATGTGAGGTACCAGCATCAGCTGATTGTAGTGCTGAACAGGTTTGTGTAGCTGACGTGCCTACATCAATGTTCATCTGGGAGGACCGCTACTTATAATGACAAGAGGTACAAACCAGATTGCATTGCACTGTGACCAAGTCGGCTGCTGCTGCCGCCCCCCCACCATGCAAAGACATCCTGGCATCCAGCCTGCTGTACATTCCTGCCGAACTAGTGGAATATACCATCTAGCAACAGACCTTTTATATTGATTTCTGTTTGTGCTTTTCAGAAATTTTTTTTTTTTTTTTTGGAAAAAATATTCAGCCCTCAAAATGTTAATGAGGAGGTCTTCAGAAACAGTCATGGATCTCGGGTTTAAGAGTAAATGGGACAGAATCAAATGCAAAAAGATACTTCTAGGGCACAGATGTGTTTAGAAAAACTGTTCTGAGTACACCTGTAGATCAAAGAGCAGTTGGATAATAAATTGTGAAGGGATCTGGCTATAAGATTTACTAATGAAGATGACAGGCTAACCATTCATTTCCACAATCGGGCATTTCATAATTTTTAACTGCACAAACAGATCAGTAAAGTACTGCACCTTTGCACTGCATGTTTGGATTAGGTCAATGTCAGAATCAGTGTGGGTTAAACAAACAACGTTATTTGACAATGAAATGTCAGCATTTGCTTTTGAACAAAGCCTTTTTAAAATTAATGTTTAAAGTTGATTGTGTAAGTACTTGCCTCTTTATTATGATGCGCCTAATCATCACTGGTGAAGTCAATTGGTTTTTAAAGTCCCAAAATTAGATCAATGGACATCACCTCTGTTGTCAAGGGGTTTCAAATGATTAATATAAATGAACCTGGAAGGCCCAACTTATGTGTGACAGTATGGTGACCTATCCTACTCAGTAATTTGATTTAAAAAAAAAACAACAAAAAAAACCGAGTCTGGGAATGGATATAAGAAATTCATGTTACTGACTGACAAGCTGCAGTGGCTGAGGTTAGGGAGGTTTTGGTACTCTCCCAAAAAGCTGCAACTGGGGAAGCACCCAGGGCAACACCTGTTTTGTGCAAAGAGATATCCGTTGGTTTGATCTTTTTTTGTTAGATGGATAAAATATCCGGGAAATGGCAGGTTACCTAAGTGAAAAAGCATGACTATGATGAGTTCAGCAGCCCTTATTTTTTAATGCAGTAATCCCTCCTCCATCGCGGGGGTTGCGTTCCAGAGCCACCCGCGAAATAGGAAAATCCGCGAAGTAGAAACCATATGTTTATATGGTTATTTTTAGAATGTCATGCTTGGGTCACAGATTTGCGCAGAAACACAGGAGGTTGTAGAGACACAGGAACGTTATTCAAACACTGCAAACAAACATTTGTCTCTTTTTCAAAAGTTTAAACTGTGCTCCATGACAAGACAGAGATGACAGTTCTGTCTCACAATTAAAAGAATGCAAACATATCTTCCTTTTCAAAGGAGTGCAAAGCAAGCAGTCAAAAAAAAAAAAAAAAAAATCAATACGGCTTTTAAGTATGCGAAGCACCGCCGGTACAAAGCTGTTGAAGGCGGCAGCTCACACCCCCTCTGTCAGGAGGAGAGAGAGAGAGAGAGAGAGAGAGAGAGAGAGAGAGAGAGAGAGATAAAAAAAATCAATACGTGCCCTTTGAGCTTTTAAGTATGCGAAGCTCCGTGCAGCCTGTCCTTCAGGAAGCAGCTGCACACAGCCCCCCTGCTCACACCCCCCTACGTCAGCGCGAGAGAGAGAGAGAGAAAGTAAGCTGGATAGCTTCTCAGCCATCTGCCAATAGCGTCCCTTGTATGAAATCAACTGGGCAAACCAACTGAGGAAGCATGTACCAGAAATTAAAAGACCTATTGTCCGCAGAAACCTGCGAAGCAGCGAAAAATCCACGATATACATTTAAATATGCTTACATATAAAATCCGCGATGGAGTGAAGCCGCGAAAGGCGAAGCGCGATATAGCGAGGGATCACTGTACACACTGAATGAGGACAATGATAGAGTAAGTACAAGCCAAACAAAATGTCATGAGCGACTCTCACAAACGCAAACCTGTCTGTTGGGTCCTTTCCAAGGATAGGAATAGATTTGAATTAATGGTAACCTTTTGTGTGTGATTAAACACCATTTGCACATTGTGTCCCCAGTACTACGTTGCTACTCTCAGTCCACACACTCCATTTTGCCAATAAATGTTGGAATTAAGTTTCAACCGAGAGAAGAGTTCAAGACAGGTTTAAATCTTTTAAGTGTCCTTTTTAGCTAACCTGTGAATGTCACATGAGTATCCAAATACAAAATGTGTTGAAAACGCTGCTAAAAAATAATTCTGGTTTACTACATTTGACCTAAGCCAAACAAATTGCCAGTACTTTTATGTATGTAAATGTGTTGTTTACTTCACATAGGCTGCTGCTGCTCCATCTTTCTTAGTGGCTGGCTTCTGCTCTTTTATATACCCACGTAATCGAAGATAAGCTTTGATTACACCTTAATGCTGAAAAGTGTGTTTTTTTTGTATTTGTGACTGGTTGCAGTTAACTGCCGATAAAACTGTCCCCATCACGGCTTGAATTTCATAGTGGGATTGTAGGTGTCACACCTGTCCTGCAGGGTTTAACTTAATAAAGCATGAAAATTCTGCTCTATTTCAAGTCCATTTAATTACAGAGCTGTGCCGTTAGAGGGGACACTAGAACAAAATATGTAACTGCTGGAAAGGAATCTTCAAACACTAAATTTTTGTCATTGGGTTTTCGAAGCCATAGTAATGTTTACTAGTATATCTTAAAATGTGACTAACATACAATATTGTTTAGTGGTATGGGAGTGATTTCGATGTTGTCTCAAATTAGAAGTAATTTATTGCACTTACAGTGCAATTGGGTGGCGGCTAATAGATTAATCATAGACATAACCAATAAGTCTTTTAATTGCATTAAAACTTGAAAACAAAAAATCAAAGGTGGTTCAACAGGAATTCTGAAATCTTAAATTGAAATGTTTAATTTCACAAAAGTAGCCTTAAGGTTGGGACAAATCTAAAAATCGAGGGTGTGATTTGGAAAATTAAAGTATAGGGAGTGTTTAATGTTTGAAATTTGAATTCATTTGACTTGTCCATTAAATAATATCCTTCATAACTAGTTACCAGCAAAACTTATGCAACTGGTTTGAATAATGTATTGCTCCAAAAATGTTTGTCTAAATGAAAATATCCCTTGTACTCTCGGTATTTTCCAGTTTCTAGAGAAAAATTCCCCATATCCTCCACGCACTTGTTGTTCCATCAGGGGAATCCCTGCCCCCTGTTACACATGAAATTCAATCCCCGCTCTAAAAAGCAAGGCAGTGTATTTTTGGTATTGTAGAGAATGAATTCTTGATGCTCATCTGCAGGGAAACGTGAATGTAGTTGAGCCAGAAAGAAAGATCATGCATGTGCACACTACATATTTATGGGGATAAATTGTTTATCTTGATATAAAGATGACAATATTTTGTGTGTTGTGTGTGTGTTTTTTGTCCGCCCCCTCCTTGAAAAGCTCTTAAATTTAGCAGATTCTCAGTTAATATGGTCTCTTAGCCATCCTATGCTTGTAGTGCAGTAATTAACTACAAATAGTTTGTGGATATTGTAGAATGGTAGGGGTGATTCTAAGCTATGGCAACACCCAAATAATAAGAGGCAGCAAATAAGTTGCACAAGGGAGGAATCAATACAATAAGCAAATAAATACAAAATGGAGATTAAGGCAAACTGCATGCTTCCATGGGCCATAACTGAGCAAGTTTGCACTGTTGTCTAAGGTGGGGTGCTTTATGTACCTTTTCATTCAGAACTTAATACCAAGCACCCCTTTTAGTTACAATATCTGCCATACTTCTCAAATCTTACCACATATAATCCCTCCCGACTGATTAAAACCTAGGCCAGAATTTGCTTTTGGGCAAATCTCGGGGATAATTTCTGAGGTCAGAAGTAAGCTTGGGAACTCCCGTGACTGTCCCTGGCGGTCCCAGGTGTTTCCATTCTAGTGGATAGGATGCATATCTCATAGGGTTACCCTGTTGCCACCTAAGGATTTAGAGGAACTCCTGCTCATCATGACTTTATCCCCCCAGTTTAAGTCCTCTTTGAAGTTTATAGTACTCATCGTTTTGAGATTAATCAAACTTTATAAAACAATGGGTTAACTACTGTTTAACTGTGGGAAATTATACTATATTGGTATATATGAGAAGCAAACTCTTCAGGAATGGCCACAAGTGCTACCCTCGCTGGTGGACTTTCTGCCAGTTCAGCTCATGACCTGGCTCTTTCTTTGTAGATGTATATTCACTAATTGAAGGAACTTTCTTGTTCTATTGTTTTAACAGGACTTCTAAGCTCTGTTCAACCTTAAATTGTTTCTGTAACACAGCAGTGCTTTCTGGATCTAAAGACTACCATTTTGTACATATACTGCTCTCTATAACCTGTAATAAGTATGCTTTAAACTGTGCTCTTCCTCAGAAGTGTTGGCAGCTGGGCTGGTAATAACATTAGCATACACCTAGGCCAAAAAATTGGTGAATGTTTATGAACGGGGCTGCAACTGCTCCTTCATCTGTCTGGGAGATGCGACTCGGGCGTGAAAAGACCACAGTTGAGGGAAAGTATATGCTTGTCGGAGTGTAATAGTTTTGTCATTAATGCTCATACTTTCAATTTTACAGTGCTAAACTAAACAAGGCTTTTAAAAATGCATGGAGAAATGTTTGTTTTAACCAGTTTGACTAAAAATGCATTCTACATTTTGCATTGTATTTGTGTTTTTGATTGTAAAATCGGTTTATCTGCCCCCTTCAAATTTTTTTTTGACTATGTAATTCTGTGCTTTAGCATGATTTCATTATGGAGCATTTAGCAAAATGGCCTATTTGCTAGACTAATACTCAAAATTACCACCAGTCACTTTTAGAGCTGCTGCAGTCTTACTTGAGGAGTATATTTACTTCTGTTAGATTGGTGAATGTTTCCTCTGTTCACTTGTAGACCCCAACACCCTTTGGCAAATGTGTTCCAGGTAAGAATCTGTTAATTGGAAAGCCAGTAGTAACAGTTTTAAAATAACTGTTTGACCAGTGGTTTATCTCATTCTTTGCCTTGAGGTAATGTGGCATTTTTAGAAACTGTTTATCTTGCACACATTTTTTGATTATCATTAAGTTGTAACCTGGCCCATTAATTTGCAGTATAGTAAATTTTTCCAGATCTTGCCGATTATCAATATTGATCATGAAATAAAACTTAGAGGTGCTTGTATCTGCACAATGAAACAAAATAATTGCTAATTTTTCAGTTAAATTACCTTTGTGACTGAAACTGAAGCCTCTTCCCAAAGGAAACTATTGAGAAGCATTGTTACTGTCAGTACATTTTTTGTGTGTTTATTAGATAGAATGAGCAATCAAAATAAGGAGAAAAGGATGTGTTAGTGGGTTGGATTTGGGAGTCTAAAATTATGCTCTGCCTGAAGATGAAATGTTACTTACCCTGTGTTTGTATTAATGGGTGAAAATAATTTGATTTGTGGAATCTTGAATATAGAATTTTTTGTAAGAACTATAACTCTTAATTATATATGATCTTATGTAAGTGTGCACTATTTTTGTATTGTTTATATATAAGTATCTAATTTTCATTTTCTTTTGATAGCATGTAGAACTCTTCGAGCCTTTTCATTACATGAAAATGTGCTATAGAAACCTTGTTGCTGAGATAACAAAGTTCTTGATACAGGTTTAGGTTGAGACAAACTTTGAACAAATGGCAAACTATATCAAAGTGTCAATTAAAAAAATCTTAATTTACTCACTGTATCCAGGCATATACAGGTAGTCCCTGAGTTACGGACATTTGACTTACGAACGGGGCCGCAACTGCTCCTTCATCTGTCTGGGGGAACGCGACTCGGGCGACGGTTTCACTGCCCACCCACCGCACATCCTTGCAGTGTCCCTCGAACAGCTGCCCCGTTTGTTCTTGGTGGGCAGCTGGTGATGCTGCAAGCGGTGACCCGGTTTTGGCTGAACAGAGGCCATTGAGGGTGAATGGGGTGGCGGGGGGCAGCATTGTAGTGTGCCTCAGGATGCTGCCTGTTGAATGGGGGCGGTGGTGGGCGATTCACTAACCGCCTTTGGCCACACCCTGTTCGTTCTCGGTGGGCAGAAACTGCAGGCAGCATACTGTATGCTAGTGGAGGAGACTGTGTGGTGGGCAGGTTGGTAAACCGCCCCTCGCTGCCCCCATTCATTCTAAATAGCAAGCCTGCTTGTATTGTTACGTACAAAGCAGGAAGTTGTCTCTCGTCAGTACACCTGACATGCTGTTGAGGGGTGCCTTCCTGCTGTGATAGCGTGTACAGTGCTGTGCTGAAGAGCTCATCTTAACCTTTTGTCTTCACCCTTCAACAATGTCTCTGACACACAAATCTGATGCAAGTGCTGGTGATACAGTAAAGAACATAAAAGCCATCCCCATGGAATGGAAAATAAAGTAGAAATGATAAAAAGGTCAGAGAGAGGTGAAACTCCATCATTCATTGGCATAGCACTTGGTTACAGTCGGTCAACAATAGCATTTATTAAAATAATGTACCTGTTCCGACTTGCATACAAATTCAACTTAAGAACAAACCTACAGTCCCTGTCTCATACATAACCCAGGGACTGTCTGTACTCATAAGCCTGAATAAATATCTGAATAAAAAAAAAAAAAAAATCTAGAAAATCCTCTTGTAAACAGCTCTGAAGTGTGATCAAATGGAGTAGAACTTTTAAGTTGAAGATGCTATCTCTCCCACTGTATGCTCATCCACAATGCTGTATTTCCATTTACTTTCATTGGCAATTTGTGGGGTAAGGATTAAGAGGTTAAAAAATGCAAATTTTGAATTAATATCTTTTACATTTAGTTGTCTACTCACTTACTATTGTTATATATTAAATTGTACATGTTCTCTTTTTTTGTGGATTTACCATTTTCCTGTACTTAAGCATTTCTAAGGACTGCTGTGTTTGCACAGAATCACAAGAAACAAATTGTATTGAATTCTTTTTGTATCTGTATTTCAATTTAAATTAATTGTAGTTGACTTTAAAATTTCAGAAAACTTTAAATTTTAAAAGGACAAAAAGACCTTATAATTGGCCTCTATAAAGGAGATTGTAGGTGAGCAGTGAATGATTTTTTTAAAATGTGAAATCCCTTGGTTTCTAGTGTGGTTGTTCAGTTTATTTATAGTCCGTATTTTTTTTTTGTTTCCTAATGGATAAACATTTTTTTCTTTTAAAGTTACCTTTTGTTCTGCAGCCAACTTTCTTGATGTCACAACCAGTTAAGTTTTATTGACTTAGAAAACGTTAAGCTGATTAGTTTTTGCCAAGGACATTAATGCTGTAACTCTGATACTGAGATTTTGAATTAGACTGGCAATTGATCATATCTGACTCAAGGTTTATTTGGCAAAAAGGATACTGAGGACATACTCTGTTAAACCTAAGTGTAGTATAGAAAAACTTGGTTAAAGGCTTGGTGTCCATGTGTGAAAATTGGCCATCATTCGCTAAATTGCCACTTTAATTCTTTTGTCAAGTACAGTATGTCACATAAAAAGTGATGATTTTCTTGAAGAAACAAATTACCATATTTTTCGTTCCTTAAGGCGCACCTGACCATTAGACGCACCTAGGTTTAGAGGAAAACCAGAAAAAAATATTCTGAATCAAATGGTGTACTAATATATTTAATAAAATATAGCAGAATAATATTTCAACCATGTAAAGTCAACAGTGGTATTAAGAACCATCATCTCTGTCATTAACAAATAAGGAGAGACTTTAAGGTTCAAGCACTCTTCTAGTTTTCTGGAAACCCCAAGAACTCCTCATCACTAGTGTCAGAATTTATGAAGCTCAGTTGCTCACAATCACTTTGCAGGATTACGTACCTATCACGCGGCATAACCCGTCCAAAGCCCTTCATCTCATCTTTTGTTGTGGGTTTCCACTTTGAAAAACGAGAATGCGGTGCAAGCGCAGCCCGCGATTCAGAAAACCATACCGGTTTGTCTTGCCTGACAGTAGCTGAAAGGTAGCCTCCAGAAAGAACAGCCTGAGGTAGTCCAGCGGCTGTTAATCTGTCGAGTCCAACAGCAAGCCATGCTGTTTTATGAAGTCCGGTAGCCAGTTTGGCTCCCATGGATCAATGTCTGGGTATTCCTCCCACACGAACCTTGCCGTAGGTGCATTGTCTGCACGAATGCGCTCAGCTGGGGTGGCATTGGCTGGTGTCCGATCAGCGGATGCCAGTTCCTCACTCTCTTACTCGATTTCCTGATCACTCTTGACAAAATCTGATTCTGAAAAATCAGTCCGACTCGGCGATAATGTGCAAAAAATAGTCTGCTGAGTATTTTGTTTTCTGTACTTGCTTCACTCCCTTGTGAGATGTCGATGCCATCTTGCCTTTGTTTACATTTCGTAACTCACGCACATGCAAGGATTAGATGCCAACCAAGTCAAGGAGTCTAACATTCCTCCAAGCAGAAAGGAAATGCCTGTAACGTAAGAGTGAGTTTTGTCGCTATTAACAGCTGATTGTCGCCCTCTACCCCTGGATGTTGACATTTGTCAGGTAATACATATTACGGTCTGTGACGCAATATTCACTCCATGAGATGCACAGACATTTCCACCCTTCTTTTGGGGGGGGGGGGGGGGGGGAGGATGGGATGGGTTGTGCATCTTATGGAGTGAAAAATATGGTAATTTTATCATAAAATGTATCTGCTGCTAAAGTGACCAAGATGTTGATGATAGTAGTCCATATGATTTAAGATTTTAATGCAGCTGGTTGTCCTGTGTTTCTGTTTACTAAGTAATGTACCTGTCTGAATAATTATCTAGAATTGTGTATTCTCTCCTCTGGGCTATTTTTGATTATTAAACTTAAGGACTGACAATTTTACATCCAAAAAAAATACACCTGAACTTTCTCCTTTTGTGTTGCAGTAAAACCGGGCACTGTTCTTGCAATGGATTGTGACAAGACTGGCCACAAAGGTAAACTTAGAGATATCTGTTCAAGCAGAGTTCACATACTAATAATTCAGAAACAATTGCTTTCCAAATGCTGCTCCTCAAATTGTTCTTAATGCACTTACTGTATTTAGTAAGCTCTTATAAATTGTCTCTTCTTCCAAAAAAATTTAAAATCATTTGCACTTATTGACACCCACATTAATCTAAATTACAACAGTGGATGCTATTTCCCATGGTTCATGTATGACTTTTTTTAATCAAAAGTAATAATTCAAGGTCAATCCTTGCTTTATGGAAAGGTACAGTGGAACCTCGGTTCACGACCATAATTTGTTCCAAAACTCTGGTCGTAACCCGATTTGGTCGTGAACCGAAGCAATTTCCCCCATAGGATTGTATGTAAATACAATTAATCTGTTCCAGACCGTACGAACTGTATGTAAATATATATTTAAGTTTTTTAAGCACAAAAATAGTTTAATTATACCATAGAATGCACAGCGTAATAGTAAACTAAATGTGAAAACCTTGAACAACAGAGCGCGAACTCTTGCAGTGTTAGTTTTCTATAGTGCTACCAACTGCTCGCTGAAAACACTTTTTTAATGCGTTTTAAGCACAGGGAAAAAAAATTAAACATTTGAAAAATCCGTAATTTAATAAACCACCAAGAAAAGTAACATTGCAACAATGCATGCTACGAACCGATCGCTGTAAACAGAAGTGAAAACAAAAACAAGCCCAGTGCATTCTTTAACTGCCTTCTCTGCCTTATGCATCTAGCCCCCTCTCTCTCTCTCATTCTCTCTCTTGCTCGCTGCACAGGGAGAGACTGAACACATGCAGAAATCATCGGCGCGTACAGACCGAAAGGGAAACTGGCTTGTTTGTATACCGAGTGTGTGGTCATGAACAGATGCGAAAGTTTGGCGAACTTTTTGGTCGTAAACCGATTTGTACGTGTTCAGAGACGTTCGTGAACTGAGGTTCCACTGTATATATGACTGTTATAGAGTGTATGATCTCTTAATTTTCATATTTGTGTGCAGCTTTTGTCTTTCCTTCTAATCTTGCATTTTCTTGGGTCAGTCTTGTATATGTAGGTTTTTTTTTTTTTTTTTTTTTTTTTTTTTTTTTAATGTAAATGTTCTGCTGTTATTGTTACAACGTAACATGGAAGATTCTGTCTTGATTACCCATCAGCCTCCACTGATTGCAGCAGCTTTATGAATTTTTTGGGGGTGGGAAGGGCAGTAAATTAACCCGATTCTTTATTTGTCCTCTTGTCAAATATGGATTTGTTTGCTTTGTTTCAGAATTAAAGCATATTTAAATGAGATGTTTTTTGTAATTGTGTAAAATTTTCTATGTTAAAATAAGAATTGATGTCCTAGGAATTTTATTAAAATACTGGAAATTAATGAAGTGTTTACACACTGTTTTCACAACCTAAATTAGGGGAAGTGTTACCTTTTTTTTTTTTTTTTTTTTTTTTTTTTTTTTTTTTTTTTTTTTGATGGTTTGTGAATGAGAGATACACTTCTTACATTTTGGAGAGAGATACTTTCTTTCATCAAATGGTTTTTAGATGTGTAAATGTGTTCAGTTTTCTGTTAGTAAGGGGAAAAATTTCAGTGTATTTATTTGGATATGCAACAGTGAGAGAAGCGTAAAAATGAAGTACTTTCTGAAGGCACTGTACACTTTTGACTATTATTATTCATTACATTTATATAGCGCTTTTCTCAGTACTCAAAGCGCTATCCACACAGGGAGGAACCGGGAAGCGAACCCACAATCTTCCACAGTCTCCTTACTGCAGAGCAGCAGCACTACCACTGTGCCACCTGTGAGGATAAAAAGCATGTGGTTTTATTAGGGAACTTGAGTTGTGGTTAGAAATATAAAAATTGAACAGCGTTTCCCTGCTTGCTGTTTTTAATTGAAGTCCTCAGGCATCCCATACTGTCAGGGTGTGTTTTTTGGTTTCCAGGGACTATAAAAAAATATATTAAGCAGGTTTTAAAAATATATGGGTGAGCACATCATAGTTGCTATAAGAATGGACTCCCTCCAATTAGTTTTTTTTTTTTTTTTTTATTAAGATGTTAGGCAGAAGTTGGTCATTGAGGAAGAATTGCAAAGACGACCTATGGAACAGCATATGAAATTTGACTGAAACCAGCATCGGCCTTTATAAGCAACTGATTGAACATGGTCACCGATAACGAACCAAATAAACACTGTTTTATCAGGATTTAGTTGCTGGTTTATTTGCTGTCATCATGTATAGCTTAAATGTATTGAATTATACATTCAATTTTAATTTCTTTTAAGCTGAAGGGTTAAACTGGAAATTTTTTTCTAGTATTTTGCACTTCACTAAAAGAGCCCAGAGCACTACAACATGCATCAAAACAACAATTACATTGTAAGATGTCCAGAAATGTATACATACACATTTTTTTTTCATAAATTAGGTTTTAATACACCTGTATAAATAAATAATATAGATAAGTCTAAATATGCTAAGCATGTTGGCAAATGAAAATGGATAAACGTAACTGAAGTCAACCCAGTCCGTCTGTCCTTTCCAGCTAATCAGAGGGAACTTAAGCAATGTACCATAGTGAGGACAAAGCTTAGACTGTGGCAAAATTTCAGACTTTGGCATTTTAACATTTCATAGCATTCAGAATGTACATTGTGTTCCAGTTCTATGCTCCTCTTACCATTTTAAGTCCTATCCAACCTCATGTGCTTGAGTGCTATTGAATGTCAACCATAACAGTCTTCATATTTGTGGGGATTTGTGTCAATACCACCAACGAAAAACTGAGATCCCCGAATATTATTGTTCTCACTTAATTCAATTTTAAATGGTTTTTTCACGTAAGCGAATCCAACTAGTGTACAGTATATCTGCATCTTTAATGTTGAGTAAAAGATTTAAATCTACAGATACGTTTAAAATAGTTATACAATACCTGTCAAAAGTTTTAGAGCACCTCAGTTTTTCTTCAAATTTAATCAATTGAAATTCAGTGAATGACCTAAAATGATGAAAAGGTAAGCCATAAACTGCCAGAGGTTTAAATTTAAAGTTTAGGTTAGCAGAAACTGAATAAAAGGAAATTTCAAAATATTACAAATGGGCCTTCTGTAGGTTTTAACCTATTAGATGCTCCCTGAAGATGTTTTGTAACAGTTATTTAAATGAAGCCTTGTAAGATGAAGCAATCAGTTGACACAGTTGTCTCAACCTCTGTTGATTTATTTAAAGCACATTTAAAGCAGAGCTGGAACAGACGGTGTTACTACACCCTCTGAAGTCCTACTTGGACAAGATTCCAGTGAAAATGGCAATTAACAAATGAAATGAGACGGAGCGTTATTACTCTTAGAAGTGTAGGACTTTCATTTAGAGAAATTGATCCAAAAAAAAATGTCAGTGAGTCCAGTGGTGTCCTACACAATCCAAAGGCAATTGGAAACTGGAAGAAACCCTAATAGGAAGAGATCTTGCAGAGCTACATTCCCAACCCATTCAGAAGGCCATTTTCTGAAGGTCACCAGCTTGCATGATGGATGCCCAACAGCTTCAAGCACAGTTTAACAGTCGTCAGAAAAAGCAATACTGTTTCTACTGTGAAGAGGAGACTGTGTGCTGCAGTTTTGACAGGGTGAGTGGCAGTAAGTCATTCATTCCTTAAAGGACAACATAGGGCCTTGAAATGCTGGCCGTGGACTACTGCAGACTGGACCAATGAGGCAAAATTAAAATTTTCAGTTCATCAGGCAGAGTATTTGTATGCCGTTGAATAGGTGAATGCATGGTTCATCAGTGTGTGATATTCAACTGTCAAAGATGGAGGAGGAAGTGTGATGATCAGGGGTTATTTCAGCAAAAAGTGTCTACTTCGATTAATCAAAAATTTTGAATACAATTTTGTACACTTTAATGAGTCCTTGACTTAGTTTTTATTTGCCATTGTTTATTTGTTTTGTGCCTTGCCTTCGTGAAACATTAAGACATTGAACTGCATGGATTTCCATAAAAACTGAAAAAACTGAGGTGTTCTAAATGTTTTGACCAGTAGTATATACAAGTTTTAAAAAGTTGTATACATTCTTAAAAAGCAAAAAAAAAAAGTGCAACTTAACACTCTTAACAATTACACATATGCAATGTAAATGAATGGAGAAAAAAAATCATGTACCAAACAAGGTTATTGCTTGCTATAGGAGTTTCTGCTTCTGTAGATGGATTAGTCGAGACTAAGATTTCTTGTTGTGGGTTTGGCATATTTTTACATTGAAGAAACATTGTGATAGAAATTTGGATTTAGAAAAAAAAAAGTTATTCTGTAGCAGTGCTACATGAAAATGACTTCAATTCCCAGCAGCCTCTGAATCACTACACCACTAGGCAGCTTTCAGCTGTTTACTCCGGTGCTGCTTTTAAAGCCATGTAGAAGATCATATTTGTTCTGTGTGTCTGTTTAGTATAGCATTTGGATTACTGTTACCAATACCCTAAAGGATTAAATTGTTTTTCTGGATTTGTGTTGTGTGTCTTGTTGGACCTTTTTCCTGTGATTTTGTTTGGCTTGAAAGTCAGCTGAGGGCTTGAGTAATAGACATCAACCCGTCAACTGCCTCCTGCGAATACAGATCTTACAAATACAGAGACTGTCTAGCTGCAGTCTGTTAAGACTGCTCTAAATGTTTCTTGTCCATTTTTTATTTTTTTTAATGAGATTTGGATTGCTGCTACTATTTTTATCTGTCACTGGTTCTGGCTTTTGCTGCCATTTAAGTTGTATGAATGTGAAGTGTTACAGGGGTCATTGCGTGCTTCATCACTACTGAATAAATTTAATATTAGACTTAGCAGTTTTTGCGTTCTTTTTTTCATATCTTTTAATTGCATCTTTTTATAAGAAGCGCAGAATATTTTCATAATGAATCTGAGAATTGAAAATACATTTAAGTTGTAATCATGCTTAGTTGTAGTTTTCCCTTATTTATTCTTGCTGATAGGGGCTCTCCTCATGCATTCTCTCAATTTCTTAAATGTTACTTTCCTGGAAATGGATATCTATGTATTTAAATTTCATGCTAATCTATGAGTGTAAGAAATTGTAATGTTACAACTTTTATTTCTCAGGTGGTAAAGTGGCTAACCAGGTCATGCAGAACCCACAGGACTTGGCAAATATCCAGGACAGACTTGATAGTGTGTCCCATACTCCTTCTTCAATTATTGAAAAGTAAGTCCTTGTCGGAGTCAGTCTATACTGAGTACACCTTGTTTCGTTTATTTAAATAATTTAGTCGGAATTTTTAAATGGAAGAAACTGTTTCTTGGTGACACAGAATAAGGAGATAGGCCAGGCCTGGTAAACTAGACATGTGATCCAGTTGTTGGCTGAGTTGTCGCTTTTGATTCATTCTTTTGCATTCAGAGTAAATGTGATGAAAGGGATTGATATATTTTAAAAAAGGAAAAAACACACACACAAAAAAAAAAACTGCTGCACAAGTAATCTTGTAAAACTCCAAATGAATGAAATATGGGATATGAGTGGCCAAAGCGTAACATATGGGACTAGACTAAACTCTGTCAAAAGGTTTTCCCCTTTGTTTCATGGCCAGGGCAGTTCAGTTGTGCCCTGTCCCACTGTATTGGATGAATATTGAATGAATAGTGTGATTATTATTATACTCCCTGTTGCCTAATCTTTATTTAAAAATTAGATGCACAGTTCAAGTGTGCTAATCTTGAGCTACTCTCCTTGTCTTCCATATGATAATTGTGACGCTCCAACACTAGGTTTTCAGCATTTTCGTCTTGATCTCTTCCACTCCTGTCCCAAGTCTTATCACTGCAGAGCTTTTTAACTGTTACTATGACATCATTCACAAAAGGGAACAATTTGTTTTAGGTGTTTGACACAGTCTTCAAGTTTTCTGTCTGTCTTCCAATAATTTCTTCAGTCAAGGTAAGCATCTGCTGCCTCTTTCTGAGAATGTTAGTGTTCTAATTACCTTTCAAGGATAATTTAAATGGTTTGTTGAAATATCTAAAAACTGACCAAAAGTCCTGTTCCATTGTGTCAGTTATCCCACACTTAGATCTTCACTTTAGCCTCTACTGCAGCCTCCTCGGGCTATTTACATCCCTCTACAGTAGTCATATCCAGATGCCAGTCTAGCTTAAACCTAATGACAGAAACTTACCATCTCCTGGTCATAGTTTAATGCTGCATCCACTGCCAAGATTGAAATGCATTTAGACTTCCTGACTTATTTAGAATCCCAGTTATTCTCTGCCAAACGTTAAACTCATCCTAAATAAAGACAAATATATTTGTTTTCATTATATTCTTACTAGATTTGTTTCCTCCACTGGCCCTCTTTTACCAGGTGATAACTTGGCAGTACCTCTGTACTAAGGCCATAAGTGCTAACACTCAAGATCAGATGATGACAGAGTTATAAGCAAACTTTTATTCAGACATACCTTCTTTTCTGCCCTCCTTACACGCATTTCAAAAAAATTAGATTGTTCCTATACTTTCATACAGGGAACAAAAGAACACTTAGTGGTGCATGGATACTCTTCATTGAAATTAGTGCCATTTACCATTTTTGTAGTCCAGTGTTCCAAATCTTTTAAAGGATGGCTACTTAAAGCAGCTGCAAGTTAAATGTACACACACAACCCAAATTTTATGAAGATGTACATGAATTGGAATAAAAGTATATGCAGCGTTAGGGTTTAAGTGTGTGTTCACAAACCAGTATGTTTTATCCGTCTTCTTTCAGTCAACATAGTAAACACATTAGTCTAATTACAGATAGTGCAGTTAGAGTTGAAGGTTTTGTATGCTGACTGCACAGCCCAGGTCATGAACACAGATGCAAAAATTGTGATGTTCTACATGCCACCAAATTTAATTTGAAGCAGAAGCTGCATACAAGTGTCATTTTATGATCAGAGTATTTAATGTCATTTATCATTATTTGACTGCTGAATGTTATAGTGCCAGAGTGGTTTGTACATGTACTTTAAGTCAAAGTTATCTTTTAACAGACTAGTTATTTCTTCACATTCATAGATATATTTATTTGACATACAAAATTGTGTCCTAAAATTGATCATTTTTGTCTCTTTGTTCTTTCAGTTTATAATGTGTCATTATGAATCCCAGTGTCTATTTTATAGAAGCCTGAAAACAGGTTTTTTTTTTTTTTTGTTTTGTTTTTTTTGACTTTGAATTCCTAATGTCCTCACCAACTTGTCTGTTTCTTACTCCACAGTACCCTTGATCTTACCGCTCTCTAGACTGTTGAACAATAACTGAAAAAGACAGTTATGGTTGCAGATATTCTATTCAGTATATTGAAGATACTACCTCCTCTGGCTGGATTGATAAAGCACATAATACTGAGCTTGCATATCAGGCAATGAAGTAATTAGAATTGAACAAACATTGTAGGCATGCATCCAGTGCTTGAACAAAGGATATTTGATGCAGTGTATCGGTGTGCACTGCCCCACTTCAAGCTCTTTATACGTTCACCTATCTTCCTATTCTGATTATCCAGGTCAGGGTCCTGAGCAAAGCAAGAATAATCCCTCGAAAGGATGTCAATCCATCACAGGACTAACATGCACACACTGTAAGGCCAAATAACTGCACAGATTGTAATGGGGTTGAATTCTTCATTGCTTTGTCATAACTTACCTTGTCTAAATAGGACCAAGGATCTGTCATAAAATTTACTTCTAATTTGCCTCCATTGTCGCAAGTATGCCTCTTAAATAGAAACTTTTGTCTCTTCCAAGTAAATGTATTTAAGTATTAAGGCTTTTCCTATCGTGTATAAACACTGGGATTAAGGCTGGATATCAGTACTGATGCCCTGATGCTATTTGATTCACAATTCCCTGATTCAATGTCGATTACATCTAGACTGAATTAGAGTGCTCTAATACTGTATATTTGAAGTGGTGGCTTTTTATTTTCATTTATTTTTTTTAGTGATGACTTAACCATGCATAGAGAACATTTAATATAATGTGACAAATTTCAGCAAAAGTTTATTTAATGGGTGTCTACATAGTGACTTCATAATATTTGCATAAGCTTGGATTGACATTTAAGAAGTACTTGTTCTCTTAACAAAAACAATAATTTCACATCCCTGCACTCATTCAAAATTCTCCATAATTTAAGTAGCATATTTATTGCCACATCAGAGTCCCCACATATTATAGAATACAGTGGCATCTACTTTACAAAACATCCATATCATCTTGTGAATAATATTATAAAATAATCAAATATTGCTTCATAATGTTATTCAATAACCTATTTGTGTGTTATGAATCTCCATGTAGACACCCTTCAACTAAATTGTTAACCAGATTCATTCCCCCTAGTGGACATTTAAAATCTTGAATTAGTTGAAGTTAAAGATACAGCCAGGAAGATGTGTCTTTCTATAATTCTACAGGTTACACATCTTCAGTTTGTGCTCACTTGTAGGAGTCACATTAACAATTCTCAAATGTGTCCTCACAGTTCCACCTGAGACAAAAAAGGAGAGTTTCAAAACACGGGTCTAGAGCCGATGCTTGTTGACTGTGGCATTGAATGAAAGGAACATAAAAGACAAAGCTGGACATTGCGACTAATAACGTTGCTAATATGATCTGTGCAGTCCAACTTATGGAGATACTTCACTTTGGTTACTTTCATACATGCTCACCTTATCATAGGCATCCCTGAAAATTCCAGCAATTGCCTGGTTGCTTTGCTGGAGGAGGCACATTATAAATTTTTTCCACTGTAGCAGTACAGCTAGCCATGTAAGCAACATTTACAAGACTTGCCAACACACAAACTTGTGATTGATACAGTCACGTGATGGACATCTACTGGATTGCATGCCAAAAATTAACATAAGCAAAAATCTACATATATTAATTGAGCAGGATAGAGATTCAAGAGATGGTTCTTAAAAGTTTCAAGATCAAGTATTGAATTGTTAAAATGAAAAATAACGATTAATCGAAAAATCAATATATTCACCCAGACCTAATTGGGATTGATAGAGCCCAGGAACAAAGTTGTGTGATATGAATTTTTTTTTTTTAGTTTGTAAAAAATGCTTCACTTTAAAACAGTTTTATGTGTATATTTCATATATACCATAACTGTGAAGAAATAATTTTGACTTGGAAAATACTGAACTTATTGTTTTAAATTGAAAAGTTACTCAAGAGAGTGCATAGTGATCTTTAAAACTTCCTTCATTATAAATATGTACTACAGAGATACAAACAAGTGCATGTATTGTGCTTTTTATTTACATTAATTGTACAGCCTAGTAGGTTGGGTACTTTTGTGATCAAAGTACAGTACAATCCCTCATAAACGGCCACCTCGGGACTGGACCCATGGCCGGTTGATCCGACGCATACCTATTTTCATGTAGAAAAATATTTCTAAGGTATGTACTGTACCTCTTCGACGTTCCTGAAGAAACCATATCCACAAGGCTTCATCCACAATTTCGCACATGGGTTTTTTTCTCGTACAATGACTGGACAGTGTGATGTGGCGAGTCCAGAGCTCAAGTCAAAAAGGCCACTTTTTAAATAAATAATCGCTGCACTCACGGCTTAGTGAGTATGTGTGGCCGATCAGTTCCTGGGGAATTCGTGATGCGGGCGATCCTAGCTTAAGTGCACAGATGAGGAGTCGTCCGCATCTGTAATTGTTCCCGGGAACTGCTAATTGCCACATCTGATCCATGTCCCCTTGATAAATAGAAGCGCTAGGGGGAGAACAGGAAAGAACGAGAGGTTAATGGAGAAGGAAGCAGATAGAGGAAAGCCAGTGCAGGACAGTGAGCGAGAGAGCAGATTCGATGGAGCAATGGCAGGCAGCTGGGAGGTGAACCCCTGCAGATGAGTGTTTGGCTGACACTCGGTGGGGCTGAAGAAAGTGGTCGCTCCTGCTGAGTGATGACGGAGCTGGAGTGACCGGTATTGAAGACGACTGGCCGTCAAAAGGCAGCGGCAGTCGTGGAGGCTTTGGGCTGGTTTAGCCCCAGTGTGAGCGACCTGGCCTCTGGGGAAAGAACCCAAGTCTCGTTCTGGATGGAGCCCGACGTAGCCAGGGATCGGAGGGCTACTGGACCAGTGTGGAAGGCAGCTGCACTTGCAGGTAGGGCGACTCCCCTGTTTGCGAAGCTCGATGGGAGAAGCAGGGGATCCACCAGGTAAAAAGAAGGCACCGTGGAAAATTCATAAAGGAATATGTAAACGGAAATCACTCTGAAAGTAGGAGCCCCCTCACCTTCCAGGAAAGAAGGAAGTGCATACATATAATACAAAGAACAACTCAGGATTAAAATAAAATATTTTTTATTTTATTTTAACAGGCCGGTTAATGCGAGGCCAGTTAAGAGGGATTGTACTGTAATATTAAAATGCTATTTTTTTTTTTTTTTTTTTTTTTTTTTTCCAGCTTGTACTAGTCACTACATTTTATTGAGCTGTGTGGTTTTAATTTTCGTACCATTGGATAAACTGTACCATTTGTGTACATTTTTATTTTCTTTAATGTAAAGTTCTACATGGATGACAGCACTGCAATTTCCAGATAGATGAGGCTGTTTTACCGTGGAATAAATCAAGTACCATGTGCAGTTTTTTCCTAGCCGGGTTATAATATTTATTTATATTCTGTTTTGTGTTTGTATTCCAGTTTACCAAAATCAGTCAGAAGAAGAATAAATGCCTTAAAGCAGCTTCAAGTTAAATGTGCACACACAGAAGCCAAATTTTATGAAGAAGTACATGAATTGGAGCGAAAGTATGCAGCATTATATCAACCACTGTTTGAAAAGGTAGGGAGACTGAGTTGGGTGCTGTGGAATCTGCCTCGTTCACAGGACTTATTGGTTGGTCACCGTGTATATGTATATTTTCTGTATTATATTTTCCTACATCCTTAAAATCCAAAAAGCACAAGATTGTCGTTGTTTCTACTCTTTTAGTATGTGTTTGAAAATGGCTCTATGATCTTTGCAGAAGCATTTTCAAATGATTCTGAATGAGTAAAAATTAAAGGTGTAACAAATAAAAGATGTGATTAGAAAAAGGGTAACTTTCAAAGACTCTTGATGATGTTAAGAATTAACAGCCTCATTTCTCTATTCACACTTGTTACGAAACTACTGATGGCTCTATTCAACAAAAATCCATAAAACATTGTGTACCTCTCACACAGCATATGAGCAAATGATTTTAAATTTGCTAATCTGATAAGGGTGAGGTGGGATATTTAGTGTGATTTTTATAATTTAAAAATCTTAAATATATTGGATATGTTGCATTTCTGATGGAACTCTTCTTTCAAAACTGAAAGTTCCACAGAAACATAAGTAGATTGTAACACCTTGTAATTTTTTTTTTTTTTTTTTAAAGAAAATATACATTAAAAAATTAAGTAGATTAAGACCATTGTTAATCATAAGAATGCTTCTGAATTATTTTGTGTACTCTTAAAGGTAATGACTAGTGTTTGTACTAATTTTGAGTGTACTTTTGATAATACTTGTCATTTGTTGTATCTTGATTAATGTTCTTGTATCTGTGTAACAGTGCCACATGTTTTGTACTTCACTGTTGTAAACAAATTTATCTCTGGGATAAAAAAAGTCTACCTAAAGTGCTGAACTACCTGAGTTATTTGAAATTTATACTTTATATAGTTACAATTTTAATATTTGTTGAATAATATTCTAATGGTTATCATTAAAACTGTACTCTTCATTTTTGAACTTGCTATGTTTGTTTAGAGATGTACAATTGTTACTGGTGAAGTTGAGCCCACTGATGAGGAATGTGAGTGGCAAAGTGACAGAGAAGATGAAGATTTAGCTGTAAGTATAGTACTTGTACTGTAAAGTCAATTTGTTTTATTTTTTCCTGTGGAATTTTTTTTTTTTTTTTTTGAATAACCAGATTCATGTTTTCATGGTATATTTTAATGTGAAATATCTGTAAACTGCCAACAGCAAGGTGATTGATTTTACAAAATGTAATACCAGTCGTCAACACAAAACTGCAGCACAATATACACAATCTTCCTACCTTGACACTACATTGCTGTTCTGTAAGTAAGACCGACTTGTAGGAATTCTGTGACACATGCAGCGTTCTTCTTTGCCACTGCAGCTGCCATGACCATCGTTTAGTTCTCGCAAAGCTCCCATGCCAAGTCCCTAATTTACTGCCTTTTGTGTGTTCTCTTGCCCATACATTGTGAATACAAAATATGCTGTTGATCACAGCCAGGTCAAGTAAGTTATAAAACACAGTGACAGGCCAGCTATGGTTCATTCTTTTCGCTGTTTTGTGTAGAGCTTTGTGATCTAGTCAAAATATAGAAATGTGAGTGTGTCTCTTTTAATAAAGAAAAATTTTAGGTAAAATTTGGTGGGTAGCAAACTACGTATCTTGGTGTGATTATACTCTTTATCACTGTTTCTGGTTTCTTGTTTCTCTCTGAACTGATGCTAACAGTAGGGTACATGGTCCTGAGAAGCCAGACACTATTTCTTGACTGATGAGTATAGGTGGCAAATTTAGCTTTCTCGGTTGTCATCACTGCCATTGAGAAGTTCTCTTGGCATTTTGTCCATTGTGAAGAGTGTCAGCTTTCTCCCTATGTTGTTCATGGTTGCAAGAAGGTTGAGAGCATGCGCTGATCGCACGTTTCTGCACCCTTCTCACGATGAGCCGCCTGGATTGGGCTCCCCGAGTGCAGTGCCAAGAAGGCTTGTTCTGAAAGGTTGGTTTGGTTCCTAGGGAAAGTGGCATTTAGTTGTCGTCAATAACATTTCTTCCTTTTGCCTGTAAAATGTTCAAGTCGGTCATGTAAGATCTTTACCTTATTATGGAATAATGTTTAGTATGTATTTGCTATTCACATCAGCAGCTGTCCAGAGGTTGATGCCGAACTTGTTGGATTTGTTTACTGTGCACTTGATAAAAGGGCATTGGGATTTGTTTGGGAATAATAATCTTTAGTTATGTTCTGCCCTGGGACCATTTCCATGCTCTTCTGACCATATACTCCATGCACATTACAAGCAGCAATGAAGCCAGCAGTTCATCTTCAGTCAAGTCTCATGCTACATTTGTCCTTGGGGCTTCAACCGCAGTACATTGTCAGATGTGTGTTAGGATTTTCCATGTGGCACAGGTAGAGAAAACTAGCATTCTTTTGCATACATCGTTGGGCCTAGCATGTCTCTTTGCCATTTCAGTTTTTTCCTTTTTTAGCCCCCCCCCCGCCCCCACAGAAACCATTTGGTTAGGAGGAACATGGGTCTCCAGCTTCCACCAACGCTCCTCCTCCTGGTGCACACGCTGGGTAGAATTCAGACTCTGCTTGAAATAAGATGATGTGTCACTGTATAATTTAGGATTGATGGCTGACCCCCATCTGAGTCAGAGAAGTCAACATCCTGCAACAGTTCTAAAGCACCCTTAGTGTTCATCTTGCTTGAATGACTAAAATGGCCTAGAAAGTTGTGTGAAAAACTAATTGTGGTGCAATGTCAGTTGGGTTTATATGCATTTTCTGGCTAACTACAAAAACTGGAGCGCAGACAGCTTTCAGATTAGTCTTTGAACTTTTTTCATTACTGTAGAACCACCTGCATTGTTTTACCAAGTTGTTTTTTCAGTGATTATTTTGTAGTCTTCTGGAGGAAACAGCTATTCATAATTTGCTTGCAACATACAATACCCTTGATAATGGTGGTTAGATTGGATTTTTCAAAGTGAAAAGAATATGCAAATAGTCATGTATGAGCCAGCTTTCTGAATAGAATTTTAATGTTGCAATTACATGGGCATTTGTAGTATGGCTAGTTAGTAAATGTTGAGGTAGGACAGGAGCATGACTGGGACACTCAAAAATTAAAAAAAAAAAAAAATAATAATAATAAAAAAAAAAATTGGCAAAACAATGGCTGTTGGTATCCGCCCTGGTACTTCTAGTGTAAAAAAATGATATATACTGAAGTTGGTTGTTATTAACCAAGGCTCATTAGGAGGTGCACCTAATGAAAACTATACAGCCAAAATGTTCTCTTTGGCCTTCTTTCCTTTTCAGCTAAGAAACAACCTTTAATCTTTGTGCATCTGGATAAAGATTACTTTTACATTTCTTTATGTGGCTTATGCATCATCCAATGCATCATATAATATTTGAGACACAATTGGTTGTTTTGTATATTTCAGTTTGAGATGAGGCAAGTGAAGTAATCTGCTTGTCGTTACACAGTGTTTTGATGTATTGATCCCACAAGCTCAGGGTTTAAATTCCTAAGCTTTAACCACAACTCTACATTTCCTGCCACTGACTTTACTAGCTCAATTGGATATGACTATCGGTGTATAACTGGCAAATAAAGTGCTTCCTTGAAATGTTATATGTTGATAGGAGCAGCAACTCGGGACTTATTTCTCTTGCAATTTTTTAATCCATTTTTTTTCCTTTTTCTATCCGCTGGTT